>NC_090652.1:130562148-130819648 GCF_040937935.1 Hyperolius riggenbachi | reverse complement strand
TTTACAATTTTTCGCCATAGTGCCCCTTTAATGACCTCACACGTTTGCACATAAGTACCGCCCTCTCTCCCCCCCCCTCCCCATGGGGGTCAGGTAAGTATTTTTTTCTTTCATCTTGGGTACACTTTAGGTACGAGTGCCATTTTCAACCCTTATCCAGCAATGAGAATGTGTACATGCGTTTGTTACTTTTCTATTATGAATATACAGGGTTGATAAAGCATGATCTGATACTAGTCCACAAATTTGCCAGGTGCTGGCAAGATTTGCCATCCTATTAGTCCAAGATCATTCTTATCCTACCCTAGTGCATTGAGAAACATGGAACTCTCTAACCCAGTCTTGAGATGCTTTAATATTGAGCCTAATACTCTATGAAGACTATTAAGAGACATGTTTTATTCATAGTTGCTTGTAGGCTTTATTTTATTTTGCATATTTGTTTCTTTTTTTTTTTTTCTTACTGCAATGTTTTATTTCATTGTCAAGACAAATAACCACATGCTGCTGCAGTTCTTGATCTTTTTGTACAGCGTAAAATATGTAAAGGAAATGCATAATAGGCTAGGCAAACAATTTGCATATGTAACAGCCAATCATCTCTGTCATCAATGTTTTTAAATATGAGTTACAATCATAACCAGTTTTCATAATAATCAGAATTACCTTTTGACAGTCTAATATTTCTTCATTACCATCGTGTCTGTTGATGTTTGTTCGCTTACATAAAGAGGTAGTGTCTTTTATGTATGTTTGTTTAAGCAATGCAGGGCAGCTTTTGTTTGTAAGGAGCAGTTTGTCTGGTCGCGCAAAGTGATGTGTTTTATTGGATAATACACCTTTGTAGAATAGCATGAAATGTGCCGTTTGTTCCTCTGCTGTCTTCTATTTAAAAATAGATTGCTTAATAAGCCATCAAAGTCATATGTAAACCTGGGAAACAATGGAGCAGATGTTGACTGCTGTCTTGCTCTTCATAGACATAATTAAACACAATGAGACACTCATGCAACCAAATAATAGAGAACAAACAAAAAACTAGAATATAAACAGAAGCCACATTTAAAGACACCTGCCTAGTATAAATTCAATTCACTTTCAGGAGCTTTCAATAAAACGGGTCAAAAAATAAAGCATAAAGTGTATGGAACAGTACCAGTAACCAATCAGAATTCATCTTTTGGCTAGTTTTAGTATGGTAGAATCTATAACGATACACCATTGCATGCTACTAAAGATATATATGATTCTAGGAGACAAAAGATCAGTATATTATATTTGTCTTGTTTTCTTTTCAGTTGACTTTACGACTAATTTCATCAACAGTTATAAATACACTATCTGATAGCTGAGTAAGTAGAGGCTGCTCTCTGCAGGAAACAAAACTAAACAGACTTTATAAGTTAAGTAATCTCACCCGAAGCAGCCCAGATGAAGGACTTAGTAGCAGGCTTTGAGTGAGGGTAGCTGTTGCCATCTGGCTTACCACTCATTAGGCCTGAGACATACTGCAGGGTGCTTTCTGATCTGTCAGCGCTGCGTTTGTGTTTTTTTTTTAAAGCTCCCATTGACTGGCATAAAAAGTGTGGCGTAATCAAGGCAATTTTTGAAAAAATTGCAATTGTGCCAATTTTTCAAGTCGATTTTTTTATTCAAGTCAATGAGAGTGTTTTTTTTTTTAAAGCAAGCGCAGCGCTTATTGATCAAATAACGCTCTGCAGTGTGTCCCAGGCATAAATTATTATTGACTAGTTTCTAGCAAACAATAGGCACAACTACACTACAATACTTGCTGCTTGATTTGCCACCAATAGCGGCTAGTTACTTGATGCTGCAATTAGTGCGGTGTTAAACCGCCCTAGTGACCAAACCATTTTGTACTAAATGGGCCACTGCAGCTTTAAGGCCTTGCTGCAGGGCCGCACAACTCAGCACACAAATGATTCCCCCCACCTTTTCTCCCCACCAACAGAGCTCTCTGTTTGTGGGGTCTGATCACTCCATGTTTATTGTTTTTGTAAATATTATTGTTTTTGTTTTTTTTAAATAAATTTACTTTTTTTTAATTAATTTTCCCTCCCTCCCTCCCCCAGTCAGCCTATCACAGTGATCGGCTGTGGTAGGCTTTAGCCTATCACAGCAGATCGCTCCTGTGTCCCCAGGGGGACAGCCATGTTACACGGCTGTCCACAGTACAGCGCTGTCTTAGATCACAGCACTGTACATAGTTATTAGATTGCGGTTTTGTCGTCTAACAGTCTCAGAGCGGCGAGGGAGGCTGAAGGCGGAGCTCCAACATCAGAGCAGAGATGTGCGCGCAGTGGCGCGAGTGCTCTCCTGCAATTCCCATAGGAAGCCATTCATGCCAATCAGCGTGGAGTGGTCCTGGGGCTGCCACCACATTCATGCCAATCGGCGTAACCAAGTAGCTTCGAAACAGATAAAAACAAGGTGTGCCTATAAGTGTCTACAATGGACTGAAATACATCTTTCTGTCCGGATTTCGTCTTTACACAAAAACATGACTTAAACCTTTTAACTTTCAGGGGTGTGAAAGTGAGGTCCCTTTAAACACATTGGGCTTTATTCTCAAAACTTCTCATATATAACTTTTTTTTTATCACCTAAGTGATAAAGCAAAATATTTACTTAAATATTTTATACATTTACAAGCAAAATAATCACTCAAAGTTGTTCCTGATTAACCTCATTTCAATATTACTTTTCTTAACTTAATTATATTATCTTTTTCCTCTTTGGGAGCTTAAAATGTAACATAGATAAGGTGAGAACAGTGGAAAACAGGTGAAAAAGCTTTTGTCCTATGTCACCATGGTCAAGGATACTATGAAAATGTAATAAAAAAGGAAACATTTTTCTATATGTATGAGCACCTACAGACATCCGTTGTAAGATCAACAGTGTCCATTCATAAGCTCCTCCTCCCCCTTCCCACCCACATGCAGAGTAGTGATGGGAGCAGTGGCATATTTACCTGCTTATTTACCTGCTCCAGTGCTGTGGGTCTCCTCCATGCTTCACAGCCACACACACTCGTCTGTCTTCACCGACTCCTGATCCTGAACACTTGACTGTCACGTGATCACATGATCAGGAATCAGAGCATGGCAGCACAGATTAAAAGGCTGCTGAGAAGCACAAAGGAAGCCCGCAATACTGCAAGCAGGTAAATATTGCAACATGTCCCTCTGCTACTCTGGAGAAGGGGGTGTGAGTGTGTGTTGCAGCAATTAAAGAGAAACCGTAACCAAGGATTGAACTTCATCATCATAATTCTAACATAAATGTAAACCTATTATCATGCTTGACCAACCTATGGGGTATGCAACACTTATTGTTTTATTGTGTTGGATATATGTATATGGCTGTACTGAGGAGTTCTTTCACTGTTGTAGGCACTGCTATTGGCCTGAGGAAGCGGGCTTGGACCCGTGAAACGCGTTGCCTGTGCTAAAATGAAAAATATTTTGTAAAATTACGGAGATTTCGACATTGAGGCAAGCTACCTCATATTACTTTTCGTTTTTAAGCTGTTTTTAGACGCTTTTATCCAACCAGGGTGCCTCTTCCCCCAGTTGTACCTATAGGTCTGCTGTAGCTGTCAATATGACTCTGAAAACATGAAAGACGCAAAATAGACAGCTATTGTCTTTTGTTCCACCTTACATATCGTACTGATCAATGAATATATGGGATAAATCACTGGCCTGTTTTAGATGATGTAACAAGTGAACAGCATAGCAGAAACTCATAGGAAATATTTTAAATACATTTATAACTATTTATTTGAAGCACAGCTCTAGTATAATGCGTTTGACATAAGAGAACTATGGCAGTCTTCACCAATCTACTCTTTCACCTCTGCCACCAAACCCACCATGCACTCCCTGCCAATCTGAATTATTTCCTACTTCATTAGATTTTGTAAGGGGGGAGGTGAGTGGCAGTCTGAGACATGTCTCCTCCTGTATTTCGCTGTAGGTGACTGCATTGTTGACCTGGCACACAATACACGGTGCTAGTATGGTTGCTAGGTTTCAGATAGGTTGTAGTAATAATATGGCCACACTAGTCAGTTATTAGAGTGCTTTCAGTTGTAGACTTTGCTGTAATTGGAGAACTGTCTCCTATGGACTTTCATACTCTCTCACCTCAACCATACTAGCTCCCAATACTCAACCTCTAGAGGGGAAGTAATTAAGAAGCTACTAAATGAAAAATAAAATGAAGGTATTTGCTTTTTTTTAATCATGTTTACTGCTGTGCTATTAAGGGTTAAGGACAGGGGCGTAGCAATAGGGGGTGCAGAGGTAGCGACCGCATCGGGGCCCTTGGGCCAGAGGGGCCCCGAAGGGTCCACCCTCTATCACAGTATTAGCTCTCTATTGGTCCTGTGCTGGTAATAATCACTTCTATAGATGCTTTGAATAGTAGTAATCCTTAACACACTGTTCCCCATCCCCTTCTTGCACCTCTGACACTGTAGTTGCCATTGGCAGGTTTTGGTGCGCCGTATCAATTGTTATGTATAGAGTGCTTGGGGGGGGCCCCATGTAAAACTTGCACCGGGGCCCACAGCTCTTTAGCTACGCCACTGGTTAAGGATGAGGAATGAGTGACATTTGAGTTTTCTTGATGATCTGACCTTGTGAGTACACTAGTCTTGAGAGAGTTGGTCCAACAGTGAAACAGTTTGGCCTTGTGATGATGTTTCTCCTATCATACTGCGACTGAATCCTCTATTCCTATCTATCCTTATATGATAGACCAGGAAAGTTAAATATCTCTTGCTATATGCTGTGACAAATGTTTAGTATAAACACAGGTAAATGTTTAGTATAAACACAGGTATTATTAGCCTTGGCCTTTCGTATCTACCATACTAATTAATAACTTGCTAATGAAGACTAACATCAATCTGCCAAATATCACAATTTGTGGCTGTGGTGTTGAGGGTGATTCAAGTATCATACCAAACAACTGACCTTTACCAATGTAACAATCAATATTAACCTCCTTGGCGGTATTGACGAGCTCGTCAATGACCACCGGAGGGCGCCGCTCAGGCCGATGGGACGATTTTGATCATTTTTTTTAAAACACGCAGCAAACACTTTGCTTGCTGCGTGTTCGGATTGATTGCCGCTGCTTACCGCATATCCGCCGCTACCCGACGCAAAAGAAGGTCCCCCCCGCAGACCCTGTGCGCAGCCTGGCCAATCAGTGCCAGGCAGCGCTGAGGGGTGATCGGGACGTCATCACGATCATCGCCATGGCGACGGAGGAAGCCCTAAAGGAAATCCCATTCAGAACGGGATTTCCGGACGGGCATACGCGCCGGCGGCGGTCGGAGGGGTGGGAGGGACGCCGCAGGGAGGGGGGAATCATGTAGGTAGCGCTAGGCTAGCTACATGATAAAAAAAAATCTAAAAATAGTCCTTTCCTGACAAGTGGAAACAGTCACATTTACTATCATTGGCTATGCGAATCTGCATGCAGAAAATGAATGCAGATTCGCTATAGTGGAAACAGGCCCTGACAGTTGTTCTTTAATTGCATTTATTTATATTCTGTAGATGCAATCTGAACTTTTTTGTTTTTTATTAAATGTTTACAATAGCAACTAGTCTATCATATTACCAACACTCCAATGGGTGCCATATTGCACGAATAAGCCAAAAACTCCTTCCAATACGTTTCCATTGAAAGGCACATTTTTAAGACACAAAGGTACTCCTATCCACTGAAATACCATCCAAAACATGTATACATTATCATAATGTGTTTCTGAGACGTGATGTACTTTTTTATATATGGTGGGGGAGATTTATTCTTTTAACTGGTTCTCACAGTAAATAATTGTGATGTCTACCGCCTCATGGTAACTTGTAACACTGTTCAACCAGATAGGGATTTATTGTGTATGTATGACCATTATTTGTTACTACTAATTTTCTATGGGTAATTTAACTGTAAATAGAATTACTAATAAAGTATAGTGGCATTGTGATCCAATGAACTGAATATATTGTTTGTGTTTGCCAGCAGTATATCTGTCTACTGTTGTTTAACCACATCTTTAATTTTTTTCATCTATTTCTGAAAGCTAAACAAAAGATAGATTTGTCATGAATTAGAATACAGTAAAACTTTTCTTTGAACATTTTACAAAATATCATTTCGACTACATGATTACTTTATTTTTTGTATTTATGTATGCACATTACATTTGCTGCAGTGCAGGGTATGCTGAGGAATGAAAAATCTGCATATAGTTCCTGAATTGCAAAGGATCGATTCAGATTGTGCAGAGTCATTTAGTATGCCATTCGTGGGTTCAGTAAGATTATCCTCCCACACCATTCTATCCATAGTGGAATACACAAGTAGTCTTCAACAAACATATTGTATAATTTTCCGCATCTTTCTGTGGACATATGCGGCACTGCAATTTTATTTTTAAAATGTCAAACTTACACTCAACAGATAGGTAAACTTAAATAACCCCCGTGCTGAAATGAGAACAGGGGGAGCGAGCTAGCTACAATTAGTCTTTTATATGTAGAGGATGTGTTGGGTGATGGAAGTTGGTGCTGTTCTATGTGGTCCACTTGCAGTGGCAGAGAAATCTATAAAGGACATGGGGTAGGGGAAAAAAAACACAAAAAGAGCGCACTCAGAAGACTGATGATAAAAGGGAGACCAGCCGGTCGTAGACAGATCTCACCTGATGTGGTGGCTGATATGCCCTTATGGGTATTATCAGCTTGCAGGCTTTTGTCCCTCTAAGACCAGGAACCAGGTCAGAAGCAGGCTCTTTGTCCAAAGGAATCCTGTGGCTGGAAGCAGGAGCAGCTGTCTGGTTTGTAGCCGTTGGTGTCCCAGCACTGGCAGTAACACCAGAGCTGCAGGAACCTGTGGGCTGTATGAGACTCAATCCCTTAGCAGGGAGAGTCTCCTTCCTGAAAACTTAACAATCTACACACTGATCTGTTCAGATACACAACAGTGGTTGGTATTTGTTACATTAATTAAAGAATCAGTTACTTCCAGCACGGGTCTCCTGTGCTTTCTTTCAGCCACTTCAGTGCTACTGCTCACCACCCAGCCACCACTGTGGTGTATCTGAACAGAGCAGTGTGTGGATTGCTAAATTTTCAGGAAGGAGACTCTCTCTGCTAAGGGATTGAGTCTCATACAGCCCACAGGTTCCTGCAGCTCTGGTTTTACTGCCAGTGCTAGGACACCAACGGCTACAAACCAGACAGCTGCTCCTGCTTCCAGTCACAGGATTCCTTTGGACAAAGCCTGCTTCTGACCTGGTCCCTGGCCTGAGAGGGACAAAAGCCTGCAAGCTGATAATATCCATAAGGGCATATCAGCCACCACATCAGGTAAGAGCTGTCTATGACCGGCTGATCTCCCTTTTATCATCAGTCTTCTGAGTGCTCTCTTTTTGTGTTTTTTTCCCCTACCTCGTGTCCTTTATAGAAAATTCACACTCGGTAGTTCCTAAAAAGGTGGTAGGTAAACGCCAGCTTCTATGCCTCAAGCAACATAGATAGGGCAGACTGAAGCCAAAGAAGAAGACATGCTTTATTTAACAACAAAGGCATTGTTGGTTTTCGCATGTTGTCAGGTGTAGCTTAGAAGAAGGGATATTCAAAGGTTATGTTTTCAGGGCATTATCCAACAGAACAATTGTGCACCACAGAATAATCCGTGCAGATTCTATATGACCCTTGGTTTCCTTATATAGTCCCCAAAAGAACTGAGGATAAATACTTCTGTGTGCTAGTCAGTGGTAACTCAGGAAGTGAAGATAAAGTAACCTCAGTACTGCTTGTGACATCACTTCCTTTTTTGTGTGACTCTTTCATGGAGCACACACATTAAGGACTCATAGGTGGTCCTCACCACCATAGGGAAAGTGGAATGGCTAAATAAAAGTATACAGAAATGTGGAACAACATAGAAAATAATATGTAACTATATTGCTATAATTATCAGGTTTATTTAAAAAATAGATTTTGTTTTTCTAAATAACAAAATGCTCAGCAAAAATAATTATTTACTGGCAAGATATGACACGTCTCTTTGGCAGTTGGAGCTTCTGAAATGCTTTAATTTCAGTTGGACAAGCTTTCACAGAGAAGTTATTCGCCGGCTAACAAGCAAGTAAATACTCTTCTATATCTGCAGCTTGAAGGTTCATTTTTCTTCATAAAACCACACTTCATCTAGTTAGTTTTTTTTATCTTCTGTTCCTTCCTCATATTGCACCAACAATCTATGCTTTGCAGATGTTCACATGTGTAACTAAATCGCATTGCTATGACAAAACATGCGCTACGGATAAAACTTGAAGACAAGTTTCTAAATTCTCTCTTTCATGAAAATCAAGCAAGTGTAAACTATAAAAACACCTCCCTTAATCAACTGAACTTTTTCAGTGTAGCATTTCTGATATCTAGATACCATAACAAAGAATGTCACAAAACATTGAATAAAATCAGTATCTAGGTGTAACATAATTTAGAGGCATTGACCAAAGGAATGTCTTAAGGCTTGTACACATGAAAGATCAGTATCACTGGTATTGATTGGTACCCAATCCCTCAAGCGCATTGCAGGGCCAAGGCTGATAGATGAGTAACTAGCCTGCAGGCTGGTGATGTGTTCTGTTGGTATGCGGGGGTGGGGGTGGAGCACTGATGTCATGCAGGAACTGGATAAGTAGGGAGCGAAATGCTCTCGGCCATAGCTCGGCTAAAGCGATCTACCAGGACAGATCGCTGGCTGAGCAGTCAAGAGGGGTTGAGGGTCGCTGTACACAAGCTGGCATTATTGGCCAATTTGATGCAAGATCTCAGAGACATGCCACACTACACTACAGCAATACTGTACAAGATCATGATGTACAACATTTTTTCAGCATTTAACCCATTCACCAATATTATTAAAGTAATATAAAATATTTGGCTTACCTCAGAATGACAGCATGGATGTTCCCGCAGAGCAATGGGAGCCTCCTGTTGGTGCTTTTACATGCAAAAGTTTGGTCAACAAGTCAACCAGCTAATAAAATAAGCCAACGTGCCTCTGGAAGAAGCCACAAAATGTGTTTGGGTTATTTCATCATACGACTTGTAGGAATGGAGACCCACCCTTGCTCTTGTTAGGGAATTGTGACTGTCTCTGCCCCTCCAGCTGCTTTTTCACCAAAGACTTCAGATGAAGATAGTTAAGGGACAAACAAAAAATACTGCTTAGGGGTTAATTCTCTGCAAATGTGCACAACTATATCAACACTGCTATGCATTTAATGCAATGTAAGAAAAGGCATGTTTCATCAGTCTGCAGGTGTATTAAATATGACCAGATATGGAATATTTTACCTGGTTTATATTGTCCTGTTCAAAGGGATGGAAAGGCTTTAAAAAGGAACTGTAGGAACTGCAGCTCTGCGAATTGTTTGTTTCTCAGAATTCAAAATCCAGTAAAAAATAATGCCTGACCTCCCAGAATGCTCTGGGAGGAGAATTCTGCATAGCTAAACAGCCTAGGCTAAGCATCACTGGAAGTGTGGAGCTACATACTAATATACAGCAATTTATAGATATGGAAATTGTTTATGGTGCTGAAACCAGAAAAGTTACCATAAAAGTGGGTATCCTGGAACATCCAGGAATTTACTGCATTCTACTATGCATCACTACAGTGCCTCTTTAAGCTCCTGAAATACAGTGGGTTGCAAAAGTATTCAGCCCCCTCGAAGTGTTCCACATTTTGTCATATTACTACCACAAACATGAATAAATTTTATTGGAATTCCACATGAAAGACCAACACAAAGTGGTGTACACATGAGAAGTGGAACGAAAATCATACATGATTCCAAATATTTTTTTTTACAAATAAATAACTGCAACGTGGTGTGTAGTATTATTATTCGGCCCCCTTTGATTTGATTGCAGTCAGTTGCCTATAGACATTGCCTGATGAGTGCTAATGACTAAATAGGTTGCAGCTGTGTGTAATCTAATGTCAGTACAAATACAGCTGCTCTGTGACGGCCTCAGAGGTTGTCTAAGAGAATATTGGGAGCAACAACACCGTGAAATCCAAAGAACACACCAGACAGGCCAGGGATCAAGTTATTGAGAAATTTAAAGCAGGCTTAGGCTACAAAAAGATTTCCAAAGCCTTGAACATCCCACGGAGAACTGTTCAAGCGATCATTCAGAAATGGAAGGAGTATGGCACAACTGTGAACCTACCAAGACAAGGCCATCCACCTAAACTCATAGGCCGAACAAGGAGAACGCTGATCAGAAATGCAGTCAAGAGGCCCATGGTGACTCTGGACGAGCTGCAGAGATCTACAGCTCAGGTGGCAGACTCTGTCCATAGGACAACTATTAGTCATGCACTGTACAAAGTTGGCCTTTATGGAAGAGTGGCAAGAAGTAAGGCATAGTTAACAGAAAGCATAAGAGGTCCCGTTTGCAGTTTGCCACAAGCCATGTGGGGGACACAGCAACCATCTGGAAGAAGGTGCTCTGGTCAGATGAGACCAAAATAAAACTTTTTGGCCAAAATGCAAAACGCTATGTGTGGCAGAAAACTAACACTGCACATCGCTCTGAACACACCATCCCCACTGTCAAATATGGTGGTGGCAGCATCATGCTCGGGGGGTGCATCTCTTCAGCAGGAACAGGGAAGCTGGTCAGAGTTGATGGGAAGATGGATGGAGCCAAATACAGGGCAAACTTGGAAGAAAACCTCTTGGAAACTGCAAAAGACTTGAGACTGGTGCCCAGGTTCACCCTCCAGCAGGACAATGACCCTAAACATAAAGCCAGGGTAACAATGGAATGGTTTAAAACAAAACATATCTATGTGTTAGAATGGCCCAGTCAAAGTCCAGATCTAAATCCAATCGATAATCTGTGGCAAGATCTGAAAACTGCTGTTCACAAATGCTGTCCATCTAATCTGACTGAGCTGGAGCTGTTTTGCAAAGAAGAATGGGCAAGGATTTCAGTCTCTAGATGAGCAAACCTGGTAGAGACATACCCTAAAAGACTGGCAGCTGTAATTGCAGCAAAAGGTGGTTCTACAAAGTATTGACTCAGGGGACTGAATAATTACGCACACCCCACTTTTCAGTTATTGATTTGTAAAAAATGTTTGGAATCATGTATGATTTTCGTTCGACTTCTCACATGTACACCACTTTGTTTTGGTCTTTCACGTGGAATTCCAATAAAATTGATGCATGTTTGTGGCAGTAATGTGACAAAATGTGGAAAACTTCAAGGGGGCCGAATACTTTTGCAACCCACTGTAGATTACATACCATTGCATACATATTGTATATAATTGCACTTTGAAATAAGTGGTACGATATGCACTTTTTAAAAAAATGCACCTATATTTGGCGTGCAAAGCCCTTTTCTGGATTCATTACTTTGATTCACAAGACTGGAGGTAGCATTGTAAACACTGGCACTTGCCTATGCAGCCCGCATAATCTTTTGTTTCAGCAGGTGCTCAAGCATTCACTTGGCATTCCATCAGTTCAGGGAACAGCTGATTGAAATATGCAGTACATTCCCCAATTAAGTGCTCTCATTAATTTGCACCTCTTGATTCCACTGGAGTGCCAGTGTTGCCTTCTTTAAATTTACTGACTGAACTCCATTGTGTGCTATTACTCACAGGTGACACATGCAGACAAAGACATATTCTCACTTCTAATTTAGTGATAGCAGACATAATCTGATCCCCTATGCGAAGGTATTGACAGCTGCAGTTTTACTATATTCTGGCTCGGGGACGTACGCTTATAGGGTTCATTTACATGGCAGATGTTTACTGCCCTTAACAAATATTTATTCTCTCATCTACGCGTTTTACGTTTCTATTTCTGCATTTCGACGTTCAGCGATTGGGCACACATTTGCCGGTCTCATCAGTTTGCAGATGTCGCTAAAATGCTTGGAAAAATCTCTCATTAGGAGCCTGTTTCCTGAAATTAGATTATTAATACTGCCAAGCCTTGCTGGTGAAAAAAAGCACTGGTGCGGTGTGTATAAATCATTAATACTATGCAATGCAGTGGCTGAATTTGCTGCGTTAGCAAGAAAACCTCTTCTGCACAACAGGGATTTGAGGATGGAATTGGCTGCTATGAAATATACTCCATCATTGTCTGTGTCTTTTCTCTTTGCAACAGCTTTCTGCCTCCTTCACACCCTACACTGCAGCATCCCTCAAGTAAACATGTTCTGCAAAATATCTCTAGCTGTGGTATCAATGCTGCTCGCTATACGCAGAGAGGCAGAGAATGACAATTTAATGACCCTGTGTCTGTAGACTTATATAATATGGAGTGTGTGAGTATGTGATGCTATTTCATTATTATTGTTATTAATTTGACAATGAGTTGCGCAGGATCGCGTGAAATCTGCCCAGCCAGCAGTCACGCTTCATCAAAATCTATGCAACATCTATTTGCGGTGCGCAGAGCAGGGATGATGTGTAAAGTACAACACATAACAAGTAGTTATGAGCCAATCAATCCATGAAAGGCACAAAACTAGAAAATTGGAAGAATATTTAAAAAAAAAAGCTGTGTTTTTTTGTTATATGATGGATGTGTATGCAGAATATAGCAATCTGCAGGGAAACATACTGTTCATGAATCCTGGTTATAATCATAGTCAGTTTGTTTCATCAGCTACATTCCTAAGAAAGCAGTTGTGGGCACGAAGGTTTGACTACTGATTGAAACATTAACACTGATGGGGAAATTGAAATCTAGTCAAACATTACCCTTTAAAGCCAGCCATCTCCTTGTTTGCACCTAGCAGTCAGTATGCTCTGCTTCTTTCAGCCACAGAGTACAAGATGGGAGTGGGCAGACGTCCTCTCCATTTACAGCAATAGAAAGACAATTTAGGTTCACAGTGGTGCATTGCCGTACGGCATAAAGGCCACTTTGTAATGCGGGTGTGTTGCAGTAAAACGGCGTGCAGTATCATAACGTGCTGCATGCAGTGCATTACTGCAAAAAGTGTATGCTTTACTGTATGCGACACAACATGTGGAACATGCAGCCCACTTTCTCATTGCGCACCTGCTGTGACAGGGAATGCAATGCCAACTGTGTACCTGGCCTAACTTGCTTTACGTGTATTCTCTACTCAGCTGAACATTCAGATTTCAGGACACTGAATTCAAATTTCATGTAAATGTTACGTAGCTTGAAATTGGACCAATCAGAAATATCTTCCTGTTCGTTGATTTTTATTGGTCCAAGTTCAAGCTACTGTTCATCCCTACTGACAACAATGGCACAATCAGGAATAACACTGTTAACATGCTGGGCGTTCTTACGGCCGCGGGAGGGTTTTTTTCGCCCATTTTTTTTATCATGTAGCTAGCCTAGCGCTAGCTACATGATTGGCTTCTCCCTGCGGCGTCCCCCCAGCATCTCCGATTACCGCCGGCGTGAAGTCCCATCTGGAAATCCCGTTCTGAGCGGGATTGCCTTTAGGGCGTCCCCCGTCGCCATGGCGACGAACGGAGTGACGTCATAAACATCGTGACGTCACAGGGACTCCCGATCCACCCCTCAGTGCTGCCTGGCACTGATTGGCCAGGCTGCGCAGGGGTCCCGGGGTGGCCCTCTTTCGTGTCGGGTAGCGGCGGATCGGCAGCGATCGAATTAAACACGCAGCTAGCAAAGTG
This sequence comes from Hyperolius riggenbachi, assembly GCF_040937935.1. Classification (NCBI taxonomy): domain Eukaryota; kingdom Metazoa; phylum Chordata; class Amphibia; order Anura; family Hyperoliidae; genus Hyperolius; species Hyperolius riggenbachi. The sequence goes on along the minus strand of NC_090652.1, from coordinate 130,805,866 downwards.
CTGTGTTTGAAAAAAAATATTCAAATCGGCCCAGCAGGGCCTGAGCGGTGACCTCCGGCGTCTCTGGACGAGCTCAGTTCATCCAGAATGCTAGGGAGGTTAATGCTCTGTGTTATTGCTCTGTGGATGGTAGGTATGTATATTGTCTATTTTTAACAGACACATAGGTCACAGTTCAGATAGTCAAATATGGGAATAAAAGACTTTGTTTGCTTTGTAAAAGGAAAGACATCAAGAAAGAGGAAAAATCTACTGGATACTGCAGCCTGATTTAAAGCTGAATAATATAGTATAGACTGATACGGTTAAAATATATATTTTTTTTTACAGAAAAAGCCACTTACATTCAATGACTAATATGATACACAAAACTGATGTAATGCTATTTAAACTATTTTCCATTTTAATCTGCAGCCCAATGAGGTTTCCTGTAACTGTTGATTAATTCTATTCCCTCTTCCTAGCAACCCCAGTATCAATACTGCATTTGTTGACAGAATTTTCCAGAAATTGTGCTGTATAAAGAAATGGGGAATACAGCAGTCAATATTTTTTGACAGGTTGTAACTAACCCCTCACTTCCCATCCCGCTGAAAACAAGATTCAGAAACTGACTCTCGTATGAGGCCGAAATTTCAGAGTGGAGGTTTACTACCTTGGAAGAAAGTGAGAAAAAAAACAAGGTGCCTGACAGACATCCTACTAAGTTAGATAAATTAGGACAGGGGAGGCTCTGGATTCACTTTAAATGATGTATCCCACTTCCTGTCTGCCCATGAAAATCATAAAAGGTAGTTATAACATTCTCAAAAAGGAGTTTTTGTATGTTTTTCACTCATAATAAACTAGGATGTGCCTGGTGGCTGGATGGTGTAATGGTTAAGGGCTCTGCCTCTGACACAGGAGACCTGGGTTTGAATCTTGGCTCTGCCTGTTCAGTAAGCCAGCACCTATTCAGTAGGAGACCTTAGGCAAGGCTCCCTAACACCGCTACTGCCTATAGAGCGTGTCCTAGTGGCTGCAGCTCTGGCGCTTTGACTCCGCCAGGAGAAAAGCGCGATATAAATGTTATTTTTCTTGTCTTGTCTCATCTTTTCATTAGAACACTTCCAACAGGGTTGGATTTCAAAATTAAGAACATATTCAAAGACAAAAACAAAAATCTCAGCACCAATCCATGGCTACATTGATAGTACATAGTACGCTATGATGCTTCATTGAACCTGAAATTATTGCATTCAAACTATGATGAAAAAGACCAAACTGAGCACACAATCAGATGACTATAACCTGGTACACAAGGCCAGTTGCTTTAGCCTTTAAGGGTCACTGGTGGTTGTTAGAGCACAGAGTTCAGGGAATAAGCACTGTAGATACATGCTGCTTTGACTATATTATTAGTATTGTGTTTTGTTTTTTTAATTATTTTTATAGCACCAACACCATCTGTAGCACTGTAAAAAGTGCAAAACAGACAACAGTGGGGAACATTGTTATATGATACCTTCAACACAGTACAATCAGGACATTCAGCAACACAAGTACAAGAATGTACATAGTTGATGTGTGGTTTAAAACACCACTAATACTGGCATATAATCATTTGATTGAGTATAATAGAAACAAGAAGCAATAGGGGAGGACTGTGCACTTGTAAATTACAATTCAGAGAGTAGTGGAGTGGAGACACTAGGGGAGGAGACTAAAGCCCCATCTACACGATACGATTCTTTATACGATTCGATTACGATTCTATTTACGATCCGATTAAATCCAACATGTCCGATCAGGATTCGATTAAATTCGATTTGCCATTGTTTTGCAATGGCAAATCGAATTGAATCGAATCGAATCCTGATCGGACATGTTGGATTTAATCGGATCGTAAATAGAATCGTAATCGAATTGTATAAAGGATCGTATCGTGTAGATGGGGCTTAAGAAGGTGAAACAGTGAACATCTAGCTGTAATGAATTATAAGCTTATCTGCAGAAGTGCATTTTATGGCTGGATTTGAAGGTTCTAAAGCTAGAAGCAGAAAAGACAGGCTGTGGGAGAAAATTCCAAAAGAGAGCTGACTCTTTCAGAAGTCTTAGATGTGACAGTGAGATAAGGTGACCAATCTAGTTGACAAGAAAGTTTCATGGGAGGAGAAAAGATTACTGGTGGTATGGTATTTGGATTAAATGAAGAAATGTATGGAAGGGACTGCTCACAGAGAGTTTTATATAATAGGTTTAGGTGTTTGAACTGGATTCTTTGGGTAATTTGCAAGCAATGCAGGGATTGGCAGAGAGGCACAGCATTAGAAGAATGGGAGGAGAGATGGATGAGATGGGCAGCAGAGTTTGGTGGGGACTGGAGAGGTGGCAGTCTGTTTTTTGGTAGGTTGCAGAGTAGAGAGCTGCAGTAGTCAAGGAGGGAAATTAATAGAGCATACACAAGCATTTTTGTGTAACAAAGATGAATTCTGGCTATATTTCTGAGATGGAAGTAACAGGAGGTTGTTTATGTGGTAATATGTGGTTTAAATAAAAGTTCAGAGTTCAATGTTATTATAATAAAGCGAGCATTAGGCGTTTAAGTTATTGGAATGTTTTCTATATTTAAACCTATCTCAAGTAAGGGAACCTTGCCGAATGCATTTATGGCTGAAGGTATGTATACATGCGGCATTCATGTCGCAAACTCAAACATGTGGGTGGCACTACAATGAACACTATTTACCTTTTATTCAAAGGAAAAAAGAAAAGTTCTATTTCCTGAAGATCCAAGATAAGAAACGGTATGTGACAATAAAAAAGGTCTATGTAAGATATGAACAGAAGAAAATAATACAACAATGCACCATAACAACAGAGAAGCATGGTGTTGGGAATAACCAACTCTGACAATGTTTAGTATACTAAAGGGATGGATAAATGCTCCAATGACGAAGGAAAGAAGCATTGTATGCTTCAGAGACACATTATATTGTCTGGTTTGGATCTTTGGGTGAACACAACGGTAATGCAGTGGAGTATCAAATGTAATGGTATATTTAGTTGCACCTGGGAGTGTACCAAATCAGCGGGATTCACTAACCATCATCAACATCCAGAACCAAATCCAATGAAGAGCCCTCAACCAGATGCTTGAGCAAAAATGCACTGCTTTATTGCAGAAAAACACAAAGTGGCCAAACATACAAAACAGCACTACTTTCTGTAAAACCACTATGTGGATCTCTGCAATATAGCAGTGCACATCTAGTTGAATGACCATTTGGATTTGACTTGGGATATTTGTGGAGAAAAAAAAATCACGTTTCAGCAGCATAATGAGTCTCAAATACATACTAAAGCTTTGAAATAACTACTTGAGGACCAAAGAAAAGCAAGGAATAATGACCTTTGTGGACTTTTCTCCACAATCGACTGACTTCAATCACAATTAATATTTATGGGGTATAATGAGAAACTCACCATTAGCATGATAAAACGGTCTTTTTGACATTCTGAAATCATGCTGGGATCCTTGTCATGGCTAATATATGACTAATATTCATATATATACAGCCAAAACATTAAAACAACTTGCCTAATACATTAAGTTGATCTTCTTGCCACCAAAACAGTTCTGACTCATCGAGGTTTGGACTCCACAAGATCTATGAAGGTTTCATGTAGTATTTGGTACCAAGATATTAGCATCAGATCTGTGAAAAGTGTGTTTATGCCACACAATCTTTACTAGGCAACAGACTGAGGATACTTTTGAACAGCTTGTTTGGGTAAGATCTTGTACTACATAAAAACGTTGGTATTGTACAATCAAGACTGTATGGTGTATGGCTACCAGCTTAAGTCGTATAATTTGTGGGCTGAGCCTCTGTAGACCAGAATTCTTTTTCATTTAGATGGTCTGCAACAATCTCAAAAGGAACCTGAACACCAAATTTGACAAACCTACCAAACCATCATCCCCCTAAGGGAGGCTCGTGAATGGTATGGGCAGTCCACAAAGATAAGAATTCACTTACCTTTGTGGACTGCTCTGTAGTCCTCCTGTCTACATGCCGGCCCCCATCTTGTTTGCTTCTGTGCTGCTGTACCGCAGCTCAAAGTATCGGCATTGATTTTACGTTTATGGCTACTGCAATGCATGTTGGGAGATGTAGCCCAATAATGGGATTACTTCTCCCAGCCAGGGGATATAATCAAATTAATGAACTACATATCCCAACATGCATTATGGTGCTAGGGATGCACAACATCACTGTGGGTACTTTGTGCTGTGACACAGGGACAGGCAAGAGCAGTCCCCCTAGGTAAGTGAATACTTGCTACCCCCTAAAAGCCCAAACTATTTAGGACCCTCCCACAAGGGGAGATTGGTTTGTTAGGCCTCAGTCTCAAATACAGCACTGGTACCTGCCTGCTCAGCAAAGGCTACCATGGGCTGGAAGCAAACTTAATAATGCCTCAGTTTACTTCCCCTAAGTGAAAACACAAATCCAGTCCACTTTTCTTATAGTGATAATGCAAAAGCTGGACAACCCTGTAACCATACTCTGCTGTCGGCCTGTTACGAACACAAACATACACATCTCCCTGCTTGCCAAGTTGACTTCATGCTTGCCAAGTTTTGGAAGAAGTTTACACACAGCCAGTATCAATTTCACATTATACCGTTTTATTGCAAACTGTTTTAGAGTACAGAGAACACCCTGCCCCTTATTAAGTTCACTGTTTCTCCTAAGTTTTCTCCTAGGAGATAATTTTTCATTTTCTGTTTAAAATAACTTTTCAGTACTCCCTATTTAAAAAAAGTTCTAAAAAGTAGGCAAAAAGGTACTCTCAAAATAATTCTCAGTATTTTCTTGCTTACTGGTGGCTTGCGAGGCATTTTACCGATGAAGGTGTGAAAATATCACCTAGAAGAAAATGTGGGAGTAAAAGGGAATTGTGCCTGGCTTGGTGCAACATCCGCAAAGAAGAGGTAAAAGGAATAGAATCATTTTACAAATGGAGGTAAAGTAGTTTAAGAGGTCGGACAGTGTAATGAATGAACAAATACGTTACAAATGTTTAATGTACATTTCAAGAGGAGTAAACTGTTTTTCATGGTCTGTAAAGGGTAGATGCAATGTGGGTGACGGCGGTGCTATGTTATAATGGGCCCTGCATAAACCACAATATTAAATTTGGCTATAGAGGTGCCCAGGGGGTAATCTAGGCACAGGAATCACCTGACAAATATAGAGATTAAGCTACCTGCTCCTATTAAGTAGCATGAGGTGAAGGCGGTGGTTTTATCGGCGCTAATTGAGATGGTGGTGGTAGGTTAGTGTGAGGACTTGGTAGATAACACAGAAAGAGGGTCTTTTAGAGTTAGGTATTGGTGTGGCAGTCAGTTAGGGTTAGGCACTGAGAGGGGTCGGTTAGGGTAAGGCATCGGGGAAGAGGGGGCTTGGTTAGGTTTAGGCATCAAGGGTGGGGCGGGTAGAGTTAGGTATCAGGAGGAGGCTGGTTAGGGTTAGGCATGGAAAGGAGTGTCGGTTAGGGTTAGATATTGAGTGAGGGATTGTGTGAGAGTAAGGTTAGGTGAGTTACCATTGTAAAATATTGGTAAAGCTTACCGACATTCTACTATCGGAATTACCCAATGAATCAAAGCAGAATATCCGTAAATTACCGATATTCTACTTGCAACTATCACCGGCATCCAAATTCCCGCAGCACCCATATTAAATGTATGCGGTTAAATGTGATTTGTTTACGTCCATGTAAAGCAGGTTTGAACAATGAACTCTCCTTATCAGCATTACAGTGTGAAACCTGAAAGCAGCACTTGACAGCATTCTATCTTATGAAGTTGTCCATTCCATTTGTTAAACTACATTAGTACCATTGTTGCATCTTTGTAATGCTTAATGTCACTGTCACCGGGAATGAAACCAATCCATTGTAATATTATCTGCTCTAAAATGAAATCAAGATAAATAAAGGAATAATAGCCATAAAGATACGACTCAGTTTCCGAAAAGTAAGTCACAATAGGGTGTAAGACAAATGCAGATTAGTTTACAACAGTTCCATGCTGGGAGATAAGAAGATGTATCATCCTGAAACAGGCAAGCGTGATAAATGATGTACATTGTCAAATAAGGTCTGCTGGGTTTTTGACATTTGATTAAAAGAGAGCTCCAGTCAAAACCAAACACACATTTTCAGAAATAAATGTAATTTGTGGATATCTATTCACTTAGCTAGCCGCCTTTGCCTTATGTTTGTTAATTTCTATGCAACTTCATTCCGTATGATTTAATTGTTGAAGAGCAGCCATAAATAACAATTAAAAGATTTAAAAAGGAAAAAAAACTCTTAAATAATAAAGAATCAAATTAGTTTCCAGCATCTATGTATTAAAGTTTTCTTTTTTTTTTTTTTTTTTTTTTTACATTTTAACAATGCTGCATTGCAGGGCTTTTTATCATCTTGTCAACTGATTACTTCTTTACAAACATAACATAATTCCATCTGCAATGTTACGAAAACCATTGTAAATAAGTAAATACATTTTGTTTTGGTGCAGAACCTGGAGTCACACATTCTACTTTCATCCTATAGAAGTCTGGCAATCTGTACCATTGACTGACAGAAGAGTGGCAGTGAATCAGGAAAAAAGGGCACATCAGCTCTTATGGGAAAAAACAACACTGCCATAGGCACAATAAGCGGTAAAGAATGGAAATATGGGCACACGGTGCCACCCGCTATGTGGCGCTTCTAGGCCCCAAAATGTAACTTCTCTGACACAAATTGCGGCTTTTATAATGGCCGCAATATGCACCAAAATTTTGGGCACCAAAGTTAACCTTCTTTGTCGTGGAGGGGGGGGGGGTAATGTTTAGGAAGGGGTAGGGCTAGGTGTCACCTGGGGGGGTGAAAGTTAAGCACCACCAGGTGGGGCCTTAAGGTTAGGCACCACTAGGAGTGTTGAGGGTTAGGCACCACTGGTGGGCCTTTGAGTTAGGCACCACCAGGGGGGTCTTAGGTTTAGGCACCACCAGGGGGGGTCTTAGGGTTAGGCGCCATGGGGGGGGGCTAAAAGTTAGGCACCACCATGGGAGGTCTTAGGCTTCAGTAGATTTAGGGTTCTGTGTGAGAGTAGGATTAGGTTTAGCCATAGAAAAATAATGGTTAACATTACTGATATTTTACTATCAGAATCCAGCAGTAGAATATCGCTCATTTTAGCAACATTCTACTAGTGGCTATCCCCTCCATCCTTTTTTCAGGCACCTTTTTTCATGTATGCGAATGGCAGCTTAACTATGCTCACTCACTCTCATAATGCACTGCAGGAGGTAAACCAGCACTGCAATTACTCATCACTACACATTTAGTGTGGGGGGGGGGGGGAGACCAGGGGGGAGAGAGGTAGTATTAATGCCTTTCTTTATGCACTAAAATAAAGATATTCAAATGTAAGTTTGTTATAAATCAATATGATTATTTGAGGGTGGCAATAGTAAGCAGGAGATGATAAAAAGTCCTGCAGTCTACATTTAAAGGGAACCTGATGTGAGAGGTATATGGAGGTTGCCATATTAATTTCCATTTAAACAATACCAGTTGTCTGGCAGCCCTGCTGATCTCTTTGGCTGCTGTTGTGCCTGAATCACACCTGAAACAAGCAGGCAGCTAATCTTATCAGATTTTTGTTAGAAACTGCTTCTTTGTCTGATCTGCATGCCTGATCAGCGTTTGTGTCTACAAGTATTACAGGCAAAGGATCAGCAGGATAGCCAGACAACTGGTATAATGAAATAAATATGTCAGCCTCCATATCCTTCTAAATTCAGGTTCCCTTTAATTCATCTTTATAAGTTTATTCCAAAACTGCAAATAAATGTCCTAGCCACTACTCTCCCCCATCTCTGAAAGGCATTCAAATGAACCTTCCTGGATGTAAATGAGTACCTTCCCAGTGTACAAGAGAACCGATGTGATGACATCATCAATGGGTGTGTAGAAGACCTGGCTTGAGGCACTTAACAGCCCTGAAGAAGAAAACAGTCATTTAACTGTCAGGACCACTTACTGATCCATGTCTCCAGCACAACATTCTGCACTCAGCTCTGCAGAATTGCAGCAGTCCTTACAATGAGGCTGTTTAGCCTTTATTATAAGCGGCAGGCGCTAGAGAAAAGGTAAAATAATATTTGCGTTTGGAGTTTAGCTTAAGATCTGACTTTTATATTTAATCCCGACTACTGAAATTGCACCACACATGATATAATCACAAGCGAATCAGTCATGCGAGTATTAATGTGACTATGCGTGCTTCTTTACAGGTCATTCTGGAAATAAGGTTGTAAATAAACACTTAAGTGTTGGGCAATAATAAAGATTATAAGAATAAGCCCAAACTGCATGAAGAAGTCACTCTGTATTACCCTATAATGACATTCTGAATGGAAATAAATGAAGCCCCTGCAGTGCTATTCTGTCAGCCTTTGAAAGTAAATAACTTGGCTTCTGACAAGAGGGAGACCATTTTTTCCTCCTCCTGCCACGGTGCATTAATTGAGCTGTGCAGTTATGTTACAATTGAGACAGCAAAGTGCCTCACTCTGAGAAGGAAAAGCCTTTCCTTGCTTATTATATTCTAAAAAAAAAAAATACATAACTTTCACGTGATCTTGCATAGAGATTGCTTCACACTAGCTGTATAACTGGCCAGCTACTGCAGCATACAGCTTTCCCACAACACAGTATAGAAGATGTAGATGAGTCACTCAAAATAGTGATTGTTTCAAATAGTAATGATCTAAGAATAAAATGAGGTGCAACAAAGCAAAGATAAATAAACACAGCAATGATATACTAAAACACAAAATAGAGCAAGCTAATTTACGTGTCAGCACCACGTCATGCTGACATCACATCAGCATCAGCATTAGTTGATTTCCTAATGGGAAAACACATTTTACAGATCAGTACATTTCAAATTCTTGATCAAGTTAAAGAAAAATTAACACAATATCAATGTAACCTTAACCTGATTGAAGAAAAAAACAGTAAACAGCTCGCCTATGGCTTCTCATGAAGTATTATAAGAGAAAAGACCAATCAGACCTTTCTTTTATTTTTTTTTAACCTTTATAAGATAATAAGACTACCTAAGGCAAAAGGTTTCTTTGCATAAGATATTGAGTTAAACTTCTTAACCATCTAGTGATTGTTAAAGTGGACCTAAACTCTTCCACAGGTGAGAAGGAAAACACAGAGAAACCCACCCCTGTTTATATTTAGAGATAATGGCCTGTCTAATTTTCCCTTATCTGCTTGTAATGAGCCACTGTAATTTGGACTGTTAGCTCTGTCTGATCTGTTTGTGCAGTTCAGATGGGCTATATGTAAACACAGCGGGTTAACCATTTCTGTGCTCCTATTAAAACCAGAAAGTAACTACACTGCACAATCTCAGTAGGAGTTCTGTTGGCAAATAAATGCTTATTTTTTCTGTAAAGGTTATTTTGCTGTTGCATCTTTTGTTTATCTTTCAGAACAGAGAGGGAGTCCTAGGTTTAGGGCCGCTTTAAATAGATAAATGTTCATAAGCCATAACCAAATCATAAACCTCTTTCAAATGAAAGTAAATATATAACAATACTAATAACAGACACATCAGTATATTTGAAAAAAAATCCTAGCGTTGTCTAATAACTACCAAACAAAAAATATACATGTACTGCAGACAATATACAATACAGAACAGAAGGCTATAAGTACGAGGTGTGTGTGTGTGTGTGTGTGTGTGTGTGTGTGTGTGTGTATGTGTGTGTGTGTGTGTGTGTGTGTGTGTGTGTGCGCGCGCGTGCGCATGTGTGTACAGAAACAAAAGTAAAGCAGGCCATACACTGGCTCGATTCACGGCCGTTTCGACAGCAGATCCGATCCTGGGATCGGATCTGCTGCCAATCGCTTGCGCTAAACGCACCCGCCGATCCGATTCCCTCCCGAAATCGGATCGGACCGTCGATCGCGCCGTGCGGGAAATTACCCTCGATCGCCCGGCGGTAGGAGCGCGTCGCTTGCGGCGTACGATTCGGGCCCGATCCGAGCATGTATACATTACCTGAAGCTGGCTCCGGGGTCCTCTTCTCCTCGCTGCACCGCATTTCCGCATGTCCCAGTGTACGCTTATACTTCCTGTGTCACTCCGGTGACCAGGAAGTTGAAATAGAGGGCGCTCTATTTGAACTTCCTGGTCACGGAGTAACACAGGAAGCGCCGGGATGGAGCAAGAACAGCGGTGCGGTGCAGTGCGGAGAAGACGCCCGGGAGCCAGCCTCAGGTAATGTATACGGGGGGGGGGGACAGGCGGCAGGAGCAGCTGAACAGATTGTGATCGGTTTCAGGCTGAAATCGATTCACAATCTGTTTGCAGTAAAGGCAGCCATACGATCCCTATCTGATCAGATTCGATCAGATAGGGATCTGTCAGCTGGTCGATCTAATGGCACATCGACCAGTGTATGGCCACCTTAAGAGACACTAAATAGTGAAGCGCTTAATGAATAGACTGGATGGGAAATCACAAAGGCACTCTAGCTCAATAGGCTTCTTGTAGAAGTTAGCTATAGCCTTTGAGAGCTTACACTGAATGTAACCTGACCCATACTACAGCAAGTTGGAGCATGGGGACAAGCTGCATTCAAAGACTTCTAACTAGGACGCTATGATGCTTAAGAGTTTTTGGAATAGATTTCCTTTTGAGAAAGAAGCAGTCAGGCACCAAATCACATATGTATTTGGTGTGTTGGGTTACTCTCATATAGCAACATTTCTATATTTGCCAGCTATATGTATTTGTTTGTGTTTTTTTATCAATATGTTGTCTTGTACGTTATGTGTGTTAAAATAGTTTGGACACTTATGTTGAATTATTTTTGACAGGCGCTTTCAGACTTTTTTGTTGTTGCCTTTGCTGGTTATTAAAAAAAAAAAAAAAATCAGCTGTCTGCAAGTTAGATTATATGGCTCACTAAATGATGTACACAAAGTTGTGCTATTGGTTATGGATTTGTGCCAACATTTTCAGTGTCATAAAGGAATTGCTTGCACATGTACTTGCTTTTCTGAAATGATGCATTATGAGAGTAGCCTCTTGTGAATGCGAAGCTAAATATGTAAATTAACCACTATTAAGGAAAATAAAATTGTGCTTGGCGTAGTTTTTTTAATAGGGGGCTGTTTTGTTCCACTTGGACCCTTAGACAAATCCTAGTGGTTCTGGTTCTCCATAACTTAACGCATAAACTGTAACATCTCCCAAGTCAAACATAGAACCACATCAAGCCATACCTTGTACTGATGAAGGAAGGCCAAAAAAGCCTGAAACAGCTGTTTGCAAGTTGGATTATGTGGCTCTGTAAAATAAGTACGGTACACTGTATGCATAGGTATGCTATAAGCCAGCAGTTCTGGACATATGACTGGCTACTCAGTGAAAAAAAGGATTCACATATCCTTTCACTATTCTGAAGCAACGCATTATGGGGGCAATCTCTTCTTCATGCAATTCTGAATGATTTCTAATACATTTGTTTTAGGAAGTCACAATTGAATTTGCCATAGTTTTATTAGAAAGAGCTTTTTTGGCTGTTTTCAGGCTTCTACATAAATTGTAGTGGTTCTGGTAATTCTGTAACACATTTACCTAACAAATCTATCATATCGTCATATCAATTCATACCTTATACCATTAAAGGCCAAAATAGTCTGAGACAGATAGATATTAGGGATCTTTAAAACTAATAGTCTGGTGGTGTGAAATCAACCAGCAGTCCGGGGCATAAAAAAGGGTGCCATGGTAATTTGGGCGATGGGGAAAGCTGCTAGTAGAATATTGGTAAAATTACTGATATTCTTCTATTGGGCAATGAGTAATATGTTAGTAGAGAATTAGTAATTTTTGCTGACATTTTACTATTACCAAGCAAACTCTATTTTCACACTAACCCTAACCAACCTCCCACTGCAATATCCACTGATATCAGTTCTGCCTTCGCCACTAAGCTCACCCTCCGCCGACATCTGCACCGCCTAATTCTGATATTTATCGGACACTGCTGGCGCCTAGTTTACTGAAGCACTGCCGATGCCCAAATTACCTGCCACGAGTCTGGTATGTATGACTGGCTTTTCAGGACCACAATGGAATGGCTTGCAACTTCACTCACTATTCAGAAGTAATGCATTATGAGAATAACTTCTTGATTATGTTAAGCTATGCGTGTGCCATTGCCTTCTGTTTAAGGAAGGCAGAGTTTTATTTGTCATGTAATTTATGAGCTTTGCATTATGAGTTACGTGCAATTAATCTTTAGAAGAATTAGATCCACCACCGATAAATAGCTAGCTATTTGTAGAGGCTGAATTCACCAAATGGCTTTTTCTTCATGAGAAAATATACAGTGACAGATACATGTGTAGCTTTCCATTTATATCCATTTGAATCTATTGGACAGTATGAACTGTATCCCTTCTGTGAAATGAACTGCTGGTCTAGCGCTGTTCATCCATCATTGCTGTAGCTTTCTGTGACTCATCTCAATCTACTGGGATGGTCAGATGTATGTTAGACTAGCCTATTTCCCAAATACAGAAGGTAGAATAATTAGAAGAATGTTCATCTGCTCCTGAATTAATGCTTGCCATCAACTGCATGCGTTATAATAATAACAATAATTGTGTTTTCTCATCACAAAAAGCGTACTCACAAGTTTCAATTTGAGCGTGGAATAAAACAAAAAAGTTTAATTATTACTAGTAACCTCGACTGATTAATTGTCCTCTGTGCTGCTTGCTGAGCCAAAGTTTGACGATCTTTTGACCAGTTTCTGTTTACAGTAATGTCACAAATCCATAACCAAACTTTGAAAAAAAAAATTGTAGAGAGTTGTTACAGAGATACTGATACCCTCTTTCCCTGAAATTAAGACATCCCCTGAAAGTAAGCCCTAGCAGGAATTTTGAGCATATAGAAATATAAGCCCTACCCCGAAAGTAAGCCCTAGCGGCAGTAAGGGGGAAATGATTGCAACTTGTGTTATTACTGGAGCCGATGGTGTCACGGGTGGCACCATGGCTCCATCATTGGGCCAATCACTGCACTAGCTGCTACTCAGCAAGTGCAGTGATTGGCCCAATAACGGATCTATGGGGGAAAGAAGAGGATGCAGGGGGATACCAGAAGGACAAGAGGGACAGCGGAAGACATAGCAGAGGACACAGGAGGATAGGGGATAGGAGGACACAGGCACAGAGGGTGACACCAGGAGGACACTAAAGATACAAGGGGGACACAGTGGCATATAGGTGGTGGATCTAGCAGAGGAAGAGGTGGCACAGTAGGGAAGGCAGGAGGACACACAGCACAGAAACTTGTGTGTTCATAGAAATATAAGACATCCCATGAAAATAAGCCCTAGCACATCTTTTGATGCTAAAATTAATAGAAGACATTGTTTTATTTTTGGTGAAACGCGGTAATTAGAGACCTAATGTTCACTTTTGGTTTTACTTTAAGATTTCATATCACAAAGTAATTTAGTGATGTTTGTGCTTGATTACAAGGGTGGTGGAGGTTGTCAAATACAATTTTGCCTGATCCAGACATTTTTCTAGTGCCAACTTTTTAATCCCAGTGAGAAATCAGGCCAGCATGGTAGCGTAGTGGGTAGCACTCTGACCTTTCAGTGCTAGGTCCCCAATTTGCATCCTGGGCCAGGGCTCTAGCTTAATGGAGTTAATATGTTCTTACCATATTTGTGTGGGTTTCCTTTGGGTACTCTGGTTTCCTCCCACATCCCAAAAACATACAGGGTAATTGTTCCCCACCAAAAAACTAGCCATAGATTACAGTTGGAGCATAAGGCATCGATTGTCTATAGTAGGGATTAGATTGTGAGGTCTTCTGAGGTACAGTTAGTGAAAATATGTAAAGTGCTATATAAATGCATAATAAAAACAATAATTATAATAGAAATTGTTTAGATACATTTCTTATTTGGTACAACACAAGGCAGAGGTTAACATTCTACTCAACTGGAGTAAAGTTGTTGAACCTGCTCCAAATTTGCACTGCCTGCTGTACAACACATGCAGCATCTAAATCTGCTCCAGTGCACACAGGGTTAATATTCCCATGTGTTTGTTATTTTCACCTACTACCCAGACATGGCTTAACTAGCAGAACTACCTTCATGTTATCTGACATTGTTGATCTCACACTAGCGTTAGATGCTGAGGTGCTTGTTAGCATCCAACACTTCAATGTATGAACCCTTTCTCTCAAACAGTATTGCAGAAATAATTGTTTCAATAAACTGTCTGATTGCCCTTTACACAAGTAAAGCCTGGAACAGACTTTAGATGATTTTTGGACGTGCAAAGCATAATCCAACAACCATTGTGGAAGATGTGCATATGAACAAGGGAAGCATGGTGGAAAAGATCTTGCGCTTTAGGGTCCTCCGTTGGCGTGCCACTAAGAACAATATCTGTATGGAATTTACAGTTTATTTACATTTATAGATAGTGACATGCAATTCGTTTTTTGGACCTGAACTCAGAATTTCCTCTAAAAGATAAGCAACACCATAATACCCTTTAAAAGCAAAAACATTTCTTTGTTAAAGAGGAACTTCAGCCTAAACAAACATACTGTCATTAAGTTACATTAGTTATGATAATTAAAATAGATAGGTAATATAATCTCTTACCCACCCTGTTTTAAAAGAACAGGCAAATGTTTGATTTCATGGGGCAGCCATCTTTTTGGTTGAAAGGAGGTGATAGGGAGCATGAGACACAGTTCCAACTGTCCTGTGTGCTTATCACCCCTCCCGGTTGCTAGGCAACATGAATAACAACATAGGAAATCCCAACAATCTTTGCACAGCATCAGGGGAAAAAAATGCCCGGGCAGTTTTCTTTGATGGGTGGAGCTTAGCTAAAAATGCAGCTAAAAATGATGCTTTGGTAAGAAAAACAAAGTTCTGATGCCGTAAAACTGTTAAAGAAACACCAAGCCTTTTCAGTTCTGCTGAGTAGATTTTTAGTCCAGAGGTTCACTTTAAGCTGATACACATCCTGCAATAAATCTGCAGTGTGACTACTCCCTGCTTTCATGGAAGCAGACATAAGGATAACATACTGTATTTACAAATTAGCTGCTGCTGAGGACTGTCGAGAATCCTGAGCTGACACAGCTGAGAGATCAAGTTAGACACACAGGGGGAATTAGACAGGCTAAACTCTCTAAATACATACAGGGTGCATTTCTCTATATTTTCATTCTGTCCTGTGCAAGAGTTAAGGTCCACTTTAAAGCGGCTGTAATCATGTCTCTCAGAGGAGCTCACAATCTAGTCCCTAGAGGCTAGAGTCCCTATCAAACAGGGGAGGACTGGGACGTTTCAGCCTGGGGGGAAAACACAAACTAGAGGCCCGTCCATGGCAGCCCCAGCCCAAATGACGTCAGAAACGCACCCCACGTGCTACATGCTGGTAGTCACGTGGGGCGCCCATGTGGATATACAGCAAGGACACTTCCACGGCAATGTGACAGGCAAAGTATAACTGCACAGGCACTGGGGGTCACATAATACATTTGGAGGGATGACAGCGAGGGGTTTCCATTGTGTCCGTCGTTCGGAATTATCGCACGTCGTCACTGCTGCGCACCAAATCAACCACATCGGCCTGAGATTTCCCAGCATCTCAGATTCAACCAATATCCGCCCAAAATCAGTCAAATTGTCAATTGGGCATGCTTGTGGCGGCACTGATTTTCACCCAATCCGATAGTAATTATCAAAACAGTTGGTTGATCGCCGAGACAACAGATGTATGGCCACCTTAATTCCCCAAGACTCTCCCCCCCACACACACACACACACTTATGTCCATAGAGGTACTGTCCCTTCAGAAGAGAGACAGTTGGGAGCTATAATGGTGTGAAAGCAGACAAAGGTTTTTTTTCTATGGACTCTGCAGGCAACCTCTGCTCTGCATCTTGCTGTGTACATTTACCAGCTTACCCATCCTCTAATTGCTCCGTAATTGCACCTTTATTTCTCTTAGCCAGCCTAATGTTTCACATTGCCTTATACAAAAACCTGAATGCAGCAGGCACTGTACCAGCCCTAAATCATTAAATGAGAGGCAGCCTGGGGGGAAATCTCCCCCTTTCCCCCCTGGCCAGTCCTCCCCTGCTATCAAAGTCTAAGCTCAATATTCATGGGGGAGCCAATTAACTTACCAGTATGATTTTGGGATGCGGGGGAAACCAGACTTCCAAAAGAAAACCACACCAGACACCCAAGCACTGCAAAGCAACAGTGCTATCCATTACATTACCGTTCCACCCAGCACTAAACATGCAGCATTTTGAACTCAGCTAAGCAAGTATGACCGTTTCTTTGTAGGGGCAGAATGGTAGAACAGCGGCAGACTAAAATACTGATTGACTAAAATAAAAAAGTCACATGTCATACCAAAAGAACAAGACTCCGGCACCATCGGATATTTCCTGCTTTACTTCCGCTATATTGTTCGTTAAGATGCTTACATTTAGATGCATTCTTGGTGAAGCCGGTGGAAGGAGGTGGGATACAAAGGGGATGAGGGGGACACACACTACAGCTGTTTTGTGTTGCAAAATGCTTTTTCCATGTGTTGAGTACGGGTGTGGAGCGGCCGGAGAAAGCCGAAAGAAAAAAATCCCTGGCTCCAAACTCTGGGCCACGCTGGCTGATTGGGTTGTTCATGTTTTGGGTTTTTTTGCAGTAAAAAAAAAGTGTTTTCTTCCCCCCTAAATGGAGTTTTCTGCGAGTGTTGATGGACCCTTAAGCAGATGTATAATAGCATCCTTATCTGACTGCAAACAAATTCTGGCAACACTATGGGAAATAAGTGTGTGCTTAGTCACTGTAAAGCATGCAAAAAACTAGGAATATGACCATATCTATGGTCATATTCCTAGTTTTTTGCATCCTTATCTGACTGCTAAGTCAACATTATTTAAAAAAAAAAAGAAAAAAAGAAGAGAAAGAAAATATGTGTATCTTGACTGTATCAGCAATAATACTGACACGTCTGTGATGTCCAGAAGATTGCCTTTAAGTGCCAATTCGCCTCATGCATTTCAGTATTAGTAAATAACCCATGTTGAGTTGCAACAGCCTATCACATTAATGAGCTATCCTCTCAGTTCACATCTCTGCTTGTTGTCTAATTAAATTTACAGCAGTGCCAGGAAAAAAAAAAGAATATAATGCAAAAGAGGCAAAATGGCTGTGCATTGGTCTAGCAGGAAAGCAAATAGGAGATGATAGTAAAGGAATGGCAAGATTTCCTCAGGAGAATCCAATGCATTAAATACTTCAATTTCAAACTGATAAATCAATTTCACCAATGCCTTGAAAAGACTGCAGACCTTTAGGGATCTTTTCATATGGAAAGGTTCAGCTTCAGCTCTCGCTAATGTCATTACAGCTCTTAATGCAAAGTGATATACTCTGTTGCAGAAAGCCATTGTCACTTCTTTCTCCCCCCTCTTCTTCACCTCAAAGCCTGCAGGATTTTACCCAGGCTTAAAACAGAACAGCATAATAGAATTTCCTTAGATGCATTATGAGGCAGACAAAACAAAGTTGTTATAAAATAAAGCACTCTGTGTGAGAAGGAAAGAAAAAAAATCTTTATCTGTACTTGATAAATAACACAATAAATATGCTTACAATGAAGTCTATAAAATATCACAATGGTATGCAATGCATTTCAATGAGGAGTCTGCTGTATACAGAGAATGACTTGCAAAGCAGCTGATGAGACTATGGGCTATAACAATAGAAGAAGAGATGCGTAGAAACCCAATGCAGGTAATCATAGATCCCCTTTCATTAGCTTGGATTATCGTAAACTCGATTTGTATTGGTTGCTTTGATTTTCTGCTCACCACAGGATTTTGCATGAACAACTGATGCCGTCCGTTGGGGTGACCCTCTTGGGTGGCATCGCTGGGCCGGGCTGCACACACGCGTGTCAGCTGTGTAGTTGATGCCGCGCTGTGTTGCTATGCACGGGGGCGCCGGAGGGACGATGAGTGGCGCATGCGTGACGTTACGTGGGTAGCGGGAGAGTGGTGCGAACAATGGGATTGTCAGGGGGATCCGCGTCAGTGGGGTTGCGTAGATCCATCTGCTGGATCACTCGCAGGTTGGGCGCCGGGTGCCGCTCACACGCCACACAGAGGCACTTTGCTTTGTACTAGACCTACATGAGTTTTATGCTCCGGTCATAGCCTGAGGAAGTGGGATATGCCTGTGAAACGCGTTGCACTTTCAGGCGTATGTGAATAAATATTTGGTTGAACTTTATCAACAGGTTGTTGTATCTACTTAAAGGAGGTAAATCCACCTCGGCCTCCCCCCATTTTTAAACTTTTTATCGACTTTTATCTTTTTGGCGCCTCGGTTTGCCTGTACATGTTCTAAGTCCATCCTTGGTGGTGGGGTGTCTCTCCCTTTTTTCTGATCTACAGAGAGCAACTTCTTAATAGTGAGTGGGAACAGGTCTAATCTCCCCACCTGCCATTACAGTGCTTGCCTAGAAGGTAACCCTGGTTTGTGAGTATTAATATCATATACTTACTTTGTCTCACCCATATTACCAGTACATACTACACAAAATTGGGCTCTCTGTGTCTCTTTCTGTATTCCACTTGCATACTGATTGTTCGCTGAGGCGATCATTATCATTTTGTGATAGATTTCAGAATGAAATCTATTAAAAATCAGTTGAACCACAGTGTTGCACTGATTGATCCAGTGCAACGCTATGGGACAAAAAGCTAAAAGTTATTCAACTGAAAATCAATCGATTGATCCGACTGCCTGCTGCATTGATTTCTAGCAGATTCGGAATAACAAAATCAACTGGATACGGATGGGAGAAAACGATAGTGTATGGACTCCTTAATTCTCTGCCAGATCTCACAACTATCTCATGTCTATGACAGCAGTAGACACGTGGCAATTGACCAGTCTCTGCAGAAACAATTGATTTCACAGGTTACAATATCTCACCTAATACAAACATTGAACTTTGTCAGCTGACATAATTATGTATAATTGTATGGTGTGACAGGCTGCTGTTAGTACAAATGCCAGACCTGCCATGCCTGGAGGAATAGCAGGTTCGATTTCCCTTAATAAAAACCCCATAATGACATTTAGTAGAGCATAATCAATTATTCAGCAATTTTTACATTATTTATCCTGGTTTCAGCATCAGAAATGCTTCTTATATCTATATATTACTGTACTGGGCAAACATTGACAGCATAATTTATAATTGAATGCTGTACAAGTAAGTAATTTTATTCATTTAGATTTTTACAGTAGAGTTCCTCTTTAATCAATTTGTTATGTTAGTAACCAGACTGAAAGTAAAAGACAGATTCGTACTGGCAGGTGATCTCTGCAGAATCCAGGTGAGAAAGGAGCACTGCATAGTGTATTACCAAAGGCAGAACTTTAATTGCATTAAAAGTTATACTCACAAAACATGGAGGTTAAGCAAGGAGTTTTGAATCAGGATGATACCATTTGTTGGTTAACGTAGAGATGAAAAAACAGTGAAGAGCAACCAGGGGCGCCTCTAGGCATAGACAGTACAGGCCATTGCCTGGAGTGCCATTGGTCCTGGGGGCGCCATGTTGCTGGTTAAGCCCCACCCCCACATTAAGCCCTGCCCTGGACTAAGCCCCGCTCCATTGGTGTGCTATTTCTTGCTTCTGCTGCATCTACTTAGTATAATTTGCAGGCAGGTGCCACCTCTGTGCCTTGTGCATCCTTCTTTACCCCTTTGTGCCTCCTTCTGTCCCTTTTGTGCCTCCTTCTGTCTCCTTGTGCCTCCTTCAGTCCCTTGTGCCATGTCTGTTTGTCCTTCTGTCTTTCTTTGTGCCTCCTTTGTGTCCATGTGCCTCTTTATGTCCCCTTTGCCATTATTTGTCCCCTTGTGCTACCTCTGCCCCCTGTTTCTCCTTCAGTCCCACTCTGCCTCCTACTGTCCCCTGCGCCTTCCTCTGTTCCCCTGTGCCTCCTTCTGTGCTCCTTTGTGCCTTCTTCTGTCTCCCTGTGGATCTTTCTGTCTCCCTCTGCCTCCTTCTGTCTGTCTGTGCCTCCTTACACCCCCCTCTGCTGTCTTCTGTCCCCTTTTTGTGCCTTCTTCTGTCCCCCTTTTTGCATACTTCTGTCCCCCTTTGTTCCTCCCACTGTCTCCCTGTGCTTCCTTCTGCCCCCCTGTGTGCTTTTTTCTGTCCCCCATTGTGCCTCTTTCTGTCCCTTTGCGCCTCCTTCTGTCCCCTGTGTGCCTCCTTCAGTCCCTCTGTGCCTCCTTCTTTTGATCTGTGCCTCCTTTTGTCCCCCTTTGTGCCTCAATCTGTCCCTATTGTGCTGCCTTCTGCCCCACTTTGTGCCTCCTTCTGCCCCACTATTTACCTCCTTACAGTCCCCCTGTGCCTCCTTCTGTCCTCTTTTTTGCCTCGTTCTGGCCCTCATGCCTTCTTCTGTCCCCTGTACCTCCCACTGCCCCTCTGTGTACCTCTTCCTGTCCTCCTGTGCCTCCTTCTGTCCTCCTTTGTGTCTCATGCTGCTCCCCATTGTGTCTCCTTTTGTCCCCCATTGTGCCTCATTCTGTCCCCCTGTGTGACTCCTTCTGTCCTCCTTTGTGACTACTTCTGACCCTCATGCTTCCTTCTGTCCCCGTGTGCCTTCTTCCTTACATGTATTTTCTGTTAATTTCTGATGAAATGCTGCCACATTACAATTATTTTCTGGTTAAACATTGCAGCATTACAGTTATTTCCTGGTGAAACTCTGCCGCATTACGATTATTTTTATGGGTGGCGCCATGGGGGCGGGTGTGCCACAGGTTTTCTCGCCTGGAGTGACAAAATGGCTAGAGGTGCCCCTGCCGAGCAACCAATGGAAGAGCGGTGCTGCTGCCCAAGAGAGCTGTGCATGAAAGAGAGGTGCTGTTGTATATGAATAGTACACATGGAATTGGAAGGCTGCATATGCCATGGGGGAGAGCTCCAGCAGATGGAAGGAAAGC
Organism: Hyperolius riggenbachi; assembly: GCF_040937935.1. NCBI lineage: Eukaryota > Metazoa > Chordata > Amphibia > Anura > Hyperoliidae > Hyperolius > Hyperolius riggenbachi. Next base: position 130,784,686 of record NC_090652.1, on the reverse strand, counting down.
AACAAGAAAGTTGGCCTAGGGCTCTAAAGGTATAAATCCGGCCTTGGGACCGAGTGTGAACTAACCCTGACAGTCCAATTAGAGACTACAGCCATAAACTATCAGGCTAGTGAGCAGTGCGTCTCTCATGACTAATAACGTGTGGTAGAATAAACAGCTCCCTTTTCTGCGAACACTTCATACAGGTATACAAGTGGCTTTCAGGTGTGGCAAAAGATGAGGCACCCACATTTAGACAATAATTGATACAGGATTGGCTTTACATCACCTCCCTTCCTTCGGTAGAAGCAAAAACAAAAGAGCTTTGCTTGCGGGTGGTTTGATCCTGTCTGCTTGTTTCTCCTCTTATGTCTATGGGCAACCCAATAACATATCCACAGACAAGCAATGCAGCAGATAACAGTCTGCCCTGCACTCTTCTTGTCACTACCTTACAAACTAACAATGCAGCAGGCAGAATGTTTTTATTTTCTAATGTGTGCTGTATTGCTGGTAAGGAGGACAAGTAAAATGGTGAATGAACTACAACTTAAACAGTAAGGTAGTCACATACAGTCTAATCTTCTGTAACCTGGAAGGTCATAGAACTTCCTACTCTCATTGCAATTCTTCAACACCTGTAGCAAGTGCAGTTTTTTATATGTCATTCCAGAAATAACCCATTGGCACAACATTTTCATAAGGATTATTTTTGGTTATTGATGGGAGGACCTGTCACATCTCCCGCTAAAACTGAGTGAGGAGCATACATCATAAGCACACTTAAAGAGACACTTAAGTGGAAAAAAATATTATGATATAATGAATTGGTTGCGTAGTACAGATAATTACTAGTACATTAGTAGCAAAGAAAATATTCTCATATTTTTATTTTCAGTTATATAGTTTTTTTTTCATAACATTGGATCATTCTCTAATATTTGCAGTTTACACACTACTCGGCATTCTAAATGATTTTAAAGAGCAGGCTAGTAAATTCTTGAACTGTTCTCTGCAGGAAAAAAACAATACAGTGCCAGACACTTGAGATAATAAGCTTCAGAAGACAGAGCTCTCTGCGACTTGACTTGAATAAAACAATGTTTTATTTCTTAGCTGTACTACACAAACAAATCATTATATCATAACTTTTTTTCGCTTCAGTATCTCTTTAAACTGTTACTGTTTGCTGCCCGATTCATCAAAAGAAATGCTTACATTCAAACTTAAAATACACCTAAACTGAAAGCGTTATGGAGGCTGCCATAATTATTTCCTTTTAAGCAATACCAGTTGCCTGGCAGTCCTGCTGATTTCTTTGGCTGCAACAGCTTCTCAGTCACAAACCTTAAAAAGCATGTGGCTAATCCACTCAGACTTCAGTCACAAAAATCTGATATATCTATGCTTGTTCAGGGTCTATGGTTGAAAGTATTTGAGGCAGAGCGTTAGCAGGACAATCAGGCAATGTGCATTGTTTAAAAGGAAATAAATAAATCAGCCTCAATATCCCTCTCACTTCAGGTGTGCTTTAACACAGCGTGGAATAAGATGCACAATAATTACAGCATTTTGTTGTAAGTTAGCGGATACGCACAGGTTAATTCATAATTTCATGTGAGAAAAAAGCTCCGTTTTGCACCCCTGCAGTGAGAATAAGCAGTGTAACACCTCCCTGGACAGTGGATTAACACAAGCAAACTCTGTTTACAAACACTGCAGAGCGTCCATCTTAGAGGCAACAGTGTGTTACTAATACAAGACGCAAAGCAATCAGTTTCCTGAATATATTCATGTCATGTTCACTCTTTTTAATGTTCTTCAGTCATTTTAATGCTCTCATTTCCTAGCATGGTTCATGCAGGTAACCACATCTGTTATAGAAAAAAAAAGAACCTTTTTTTTTAGAAATTAGCTAGTAGTCTAGTTTTAATATTCAGATGCAGTGACAGTATATATTGTAAAGAAAACATGCAGCTTCCTTCGGTGCTCTTATGCTTTTTTCTATCCGCTAACAAATGTATAATCGAGTTATCAAAAGGCGAAGGAGAAAAAAAAATTATTTGCACTGCACAGTTCCCAATTTCTATTGGGCAATCAAACAAACAAAAAACTGTTTACGGTGGCTTGTATTATTTAAACGTATGTAATTAAGCACAAAAATGTATTTACATGACATATGGTCAGATAACCATGTTAGAAGGAATATCCTGGGTATGCATTTGCCTTGGAGAAGCACACAATAATTATTAGTAATATTATTATTGTTACTTTTTCTTTAATAGCATGACATATTATTCAATGCTTTGCCATCCAGAACATTTTCTGTATGATTATAAGATTTATAACTGGCACCAAACAAGTACTGACCCTAAAAGCTTGCAATCATCAGCTCTGCTAAACATGTAAGCTATTACCGTGCCACACATCGCTCATATTTACAAAGCATAATTACGTAAGGTGGCGACAGCATAGCTGGACGTAAACCGACGAGCTGGTGCTATGTATTATTCAGTGCCTTATCATCTGAGACATCTTTGATATGCGCATATAAGGCATTACGACACCAACTGAATATCTGCCCCTAAAAGCTTACAATCTGTATTTCTAAACCGGTGGTCACCAGCTATTCGCTACGCATTTTGCTTCACATAGCAACACATCGCCCACGTTCATAGACTGCAATTTGGTAAGGTGTTGTGTAGACTACCGGTCATATATTAAAGTATTCAGGCACATAACACCTATTACATATCCACTTTCATGGTTAATGGCCCATTTATACCGCCTAACCACATAAATCTTAGTTGACACTGTCACTATAACACAGCAGCAAAACAGAACCCTATCCAGATTACCATTACATCCATAATTAAAGAAGCAAAAACGCATGAGGACATTACTCTTATATCATTTAAGGTAGCCCCTGATGCTTTGATTACACCCTAAACCACACTTCCCCCTCAGCTGTGACGCTGCTCAGAGCCCAGCACTGCCCTCTGTGGTGAACAGGCATGTCTGCATAGTCATATCATCATCATCATACAAATTTAAAGATTTACAAAGCCTCATTTGTCAGACAATGAGGCTGTGTGTTTGGCGAATAAACAGCACTTGCGTCTTCTTTGTCAGACGACGGTATAGTGGTTACATTAATCAGAAAACAAATCCAAAACATCTAGTCTCTACCCTGAGCAATCATTCAAGGCCCAGCTGTAAGGAAAACAGATGGTGAGTGAGCATTTCTGGTAATAGGGGGCTTCTTTTCAGTCAACTAGACAAAGCATCATGTGAAAATAGCATTGAAAGGAAGAAATCCTATAGTGAGCCATTTAGTTCAATTGCACTGCTGAAAAAAAAAAGATATTAGCTTTTATTAGTCAAGTTCATATTAGGGGAAATCAAGAAGATATGGACTGAATCTATTTAAATGCATTAGGGAATGTAAGGAATTGGCTGCAGAATTAGCATCATTAAAGTGAATTCTACATGAAAATGTATATACATTTAAATACACACAAGCATGAAGAGGGATTTCTTAAGCTATTAATGTTATTATTATAATTACTTGGCTTACTTGTTAAAGATTGATACTTGGTAATAGAGTATTATTGCATAATTGCACAGAGATGCCTGCATAGGCAGTCTCTGCTTTGTGATGTGTATCCCTAAAGATACAATATCCAATAGGGTGTAAGTGAAATCGAACAATACATGTAAAAGAATAGCTGCAGCATTTTTCCTCTGGTCCTCTTGGCTCAGTTGCTCATATTATGACATAGTTATGTAATCAAGTCCTGTTAGTACAGTATGATCTATTAAGCAGCATTCCAGTTCAAGCTCAGGGCAGAATGTCTACCGCTAAGATGACGCTAATGCTTTCCACAAATCCTGTTTTGGAGCTACGATTTCTCCTGCATGAGATAACAATGGCTGCTGGGGGCATGTGGGGGGTTTTCCCATCTTCCACGTCACTGCTGAGATTCCAGGCAGCATCCCTGCCAAGTGGGAATTGCAATGACAAGCAGCAGAGTAGAGCAATGTGCCTGCAGCATCATTAGACTGCAGTGCAGATAGCACATGCAGTACTTTCACCATCAACTGCTACAGCCACTTGCAGAGTAAGCTCAATTCAACATATGGGTTCACATTTTAGGTGATTTGCTGCAGTGATTATGTTCCTGCGGCACAAGTAACTTATGAAATGAGAGCCTGAAAAGTGTTACATATTATGTGCCAGATTCCTCGAACACAACACTAAAACACAGCATACTACAAAGCCAGGGAAGTGAACAGCAAGCTCGGTGTATGATTCTGTAACCGTTTTCAGCAAGCAGGAACCAGAATACCTATGCATTTCCATCTAAATATATACAGATGTGTAATACCAACACGCCATAGAGACTCACATAGTGCATCACACATTCATGAAAGGAAAAATCTGGATTTCCCTGTCGTTTTGAGGTAGAATTGAACAATAAGGTCTGTTCCAGGATAAGACAGCCGAAGACGTGATTTCTTTTTAATTATTTCTTCAGGGCTAAGTCGCACAATGCAGACTAAAGGAAAATATACATATACAAAATACTTTAATCACTAACACATATTGAGCAGACCAGAGCGTCAATCAATACCTGGTTTACCCTTAAAAAGGATTTTTAAAGAGGCACTCCAGCTAAAGGCAAACTGGACGAGAATTCTCGACCAGTTTTCAAACAGCAGTACCATGTTTTTATTGCTGTCTGTGTCCCCTCCCTTCCGATCGCTGAGACAGTTAGTACTGAAACACATGGTGAATGGAATTATACAAATGATACAAATATTACTGAAGCTGACGACACCTGTTTTACTGACGAACATAGGAATTAACCCCTCATTTGGAGAGAGTTATTGGGCCCGATCCAATTTACTTTTCCTCCTAAATTTTAAATACTATTTGTACATCTTATCTATAAAACATCTTTTAAGTCTACTGCAAGCAAGACAATACTCCCAATAATTTTGACATTACTTTTTCACTTACTTTTTGGTACTTTTTCAATTGCAAAGTGCTAAAAAGTTATTTTAAATAGAAGATGAAAAATTATCTCCTAAAAGAAAAAGTGAATTGGCTTGAGCCCATTCTCCCTTTTGTGTATCTGGGATACGGGCCCATATTCAATTCACTTTTTCTCCTAAGTCTTCTGCTAGGAGATATCTTTTACATTTCTGCTTAAAGTAACTTTTCAGCACTTTTCAGCAATTAAAAAAGTACTAAAAAGTAGGTGAAAAGTAACTGTATACATTATTCTGAGTATTTTCTTGGTCACTGTTGACGTAAAAGGCATTTTATTGATAAGGTGTGAAAATATTACCTAGAAGAAGACTTAAGAAAAAAGTGAATTGAGCAAGGACCAAGGTGTTTTGGCACAAGCTCCCATACACAATTAACTTTTTCTCCTTAGTTTTGTCTAAGGTGATATTTTCAAATTCATCAATAAAATGCATATTAAGCCACCAGCAAGCAAAACAATAATGTTGATAGTACTTTTTTCACATACTTTTTGGTACTTTTTAACTTGCAAAGTGCTGAAAAGTTATTTAAAATAGAAGATGAAAAATTATCTCCTAGGAGAAAAGTAAGGAGAAAAAGTTAATTGCATATGGGCCAAGGTATCTTGTGCTGGGACAAGGTATCTCTCCAGCTGGGGCACAAACGGCTGTGAAAACCCTTGCAGAAACAACACAACATTTTCCAGAAGTCCAAACACAAACACAAATGCTGGTTTAAAAGCATAATTTGTTCATCAATTTGACTACACATCAAAAAATGCTGAGTGAGTTAACATGTGGTCTATTTAAGGAATGCAGTTCTTATTTCCTTTGGGTAACATGCGCTCACAGCTGATAGGTAATCTTGCAAGCCCATCATTTCCTAACTGCCAATTCTCGAATTAAAAAAAATCTAGAAATTTCCATTCATTTACTTTCAATATAAGTATTTTCAGGACGAGCAAATGTCTCTGGTTTAGTTAAATTATTCTCACTTCGCAGATGATTTCATTTTGTAAAACAACTCCCACGAATCATGCTTATGAGAGGAATAGAAAAGGCAAGGCCAACTGTAAGATAATTTGGTAAAATTTATATGAACAGAGTATGATTTAAGGTACCTAAACAAAGCAAGACTGTTGTCTTTTATGAACGAAACGTGGACTAGCAAACTATGGGGAAAGGGGCACAAACGTATTTAAGTGGCCAGTAAGACAGCGAATGTTTATGCCGTGGTCATTTAAATAGTGTGGCTGTGGGCATAAAACCTTAAGATAACTACCTTATTTTTCTGAGTATTAAAATAATACTTTCAGAAATCACTCTGTACCAAGATATGAATAAATATTTTGCACCGAGGATGATTCATCAAGACAGGTGTAAAGTAGACAGGACAAAATAGTAGTTCAAAGGAACCAATCATAGTTTGCCTGTGATACAAAAAATACATTTCTGATTGTTTGCTCTGAACTATCGCTCTACTTTTTTTTTCCGTATGTCCCGTATGAACTTTTATTGATCAGTCATCACCAGTATGGTCTGTTATGTATCTATCTCACTTTTTTATTTGTTTATCAACACTTCCTGGTAGCTGAAATTCACAGTTTTCTTTCTAAATGCTAAAACTAGCCAAAGGAAGCATAGCAAGTGCATGTTTGAGAATAAATGATTTTAATAATACACCTGCTGCAGACTTTTGCATACTTTTGGATAGTTCAAATTTGTTGCCTTTGGTCAATATATATAAGCACCAAGGGCCTCATTACGACCACAGTTCTATATCACACTGTACCTGATTTGTCCTGCAATGCAGAATAAAGTCTGTCATGTTAAGGAATGGTGCAGTGCACATAGTTAATGGTGCAGTGCCTATAGTTAATGACTTTATGCTTACTCTGGCAACATGCTTACCTGCACTGTACTGTTAATGTAAGAATGTTTTTTTTTATTGTTTTACTGGTTATTTAGTAATAACACACATGACAGCAATAAACTGAATGCTTCTGATCACCCCTTTTATGAGCAAATGGGAAAATGCCATAACACAAAAAATACATTTAAAACCCTCATTTAAAAATGCAAAGCCATAAAAAAACACCTTTTCACCCCTTGAACAAGCTTCTGCATGCTGAGATGGAAACTACATTTATATCAAAGAGCTCTTACACAACCAGAAATATCTGTACAGTTAACAGGCATTATACGCAAAAACATGCGCATGCACCCACTCCATTGGGCATAAGAGGTTCGTAAATACTTAAACAACTTAACCCTTATGAACACACTCAACAACCATCTACATGGATTTTATATAGAGTTCGGCTGTATATGCGTCATTTTTTACTGGAGTTATATACAGTATCCCACGGTGGTTCTCCAGAAATTGGAAAACAAAGGTCTGAATGTAAACAACTGAACAGCTTGAACCTGACTACTGTAGCACTGTCAACTAAATAATTAAGGGATAAAGAAATTCCATAGTACCTGCTCACATGCTAAGCTAAAGAGCTATAAACCTCTGCCTGTCTCTAACTATCTAACTAGGGTAACAGGTGTTTTTTTCTTATATTCTTTTTTCATGTCATAATGTTATGAAGGATCTGTAAATTGAAAAAAAAAATATAAAACCTGTATCATTATCATCATAACCACTCTTCTGGTGATGGCACCTCAACCTTACAGTTATAAATAAATGTACCTGCTGCTTGTTCACTTATTTAGGTTGTAGCGTATTATGGAATATATTCATATATATATATATATATATATATATATATATATATATATATATATATATATATATATTTATATATATATTTATATATATATATATATATATATATATATATTTATATATATTGATTCTAGAACTTCATTTAGTACAGGTAAACAGGAAAGAAGAGCAGTATTAAATAAGTGTGTAACGTTAGTAAATAACTGTTGTGCTTGCACTTGCACTGCACATGTGTAAACAAACCTTTTAATGACATTTACTTAAAATAACTGTAAATCTAACAGGAAGCACACTATAGAAGTCCCCACTAATCTATCCTATTACTTAGAATTAAACCTCATGGAACTTATTACTCCCAGTGCTGAGTGCAAAGAGGTCACATGGTGGATTGGTGGGTGTAATATGCAGTGCACATTTCATGAGCTCTTTAAAGAAAGATCAAAACTACACAGTAAATAAAGTAACATGCGAAAGATCGCCATCTTTTTTCTACACCTATATTTTAATGTCTCTTCATGTTAAAGTGTTACAGTTTTGAAAAGGTTAGTAAAATAAAAAAAGTTTGTGAAAAATACATACGAAAAAGTTTGACTCTGCAAAATGTAAAATAATAAGAAAAAACGCCAAAGTAAAGTTGCCATCAGAAACCTGGCAGAATACACTTACAGGTGCAAACGCTAACTGTTCTACAGCATAGTATGTATATGAGCGAATGTATCACGCAGCATAAAAAGTTCCTGTGAGATTGGGAAGTCTTTAAGAAACTGTATTCAGAACCATAGTAGCATTTCCATAACATAGTAAACACCAGTGATTTGTGAACTTTGTGAATGTAAACAAATGAACATAAATTAAAGGACATATTAAACTTTTCTGCACTTGCAATGGTGACATTATTTCTGACATTGAATTTGGACTTTGCATTAATGACAGGAGTACATAATATAGCTCAATTATAGTTATTCACATCCTATCCATTGAGCTATGTTATATTGTATAGGGCATCTTGTGTACTATAGAAGTGTGATTTTGAAAATGGCAAAACAAAGAAAATATTTTGACAATCTGGTGACGACACAACTGCACAGGCAAAACATGCTGTTGTCAGTAAATATATATATATATATATATACACAAAGTAAAATGAATATATATCATGATTATATATATCAAACACATATAATTGATGTTTTTATCTAATATTTTGTATTTTTTTTAATTTATAGTATGCATTGTGTGTCGGCTTTTATGTACTCCCTACACAAACGTCATGATGAGATCTAGCAGAGGCGTGTGAGCAAAACTATATGCGAATAAGCTATATATTTAATAAAATATATTTCAAGAGTGCAACAGGACTTTAAGCTGCAGATCTGAATCACATGCTAGCTAAAGGGTTAAAAAAAAAAAAACATTGTATGCCATAACACATCACCAATACACAGCTATCCCCAACCACGTATTTCTTATTACAAGAAATAAATAAGAAAAGCAGTATTTTTCCTAGGAGAGTAAACAAGCAAATTAGGTTACTTTAAGGGGTTGAGGGACAAGTTATCTAGCCTTAAACTGAGTATGCTAAACCACTACAAAATGTATTGGAATTCTCTTTATGTATAGTATAATTGAAATTAAACTATAAATCTGTTTTGTTATAAATTGGAGCATGCACCAAATCTGCAGAGCATGGATTAGAGAGCTGTATTACAACTGTAGATAAAAAATGGAATTATTACAGCAAAGGACAATTACATCTATGTTAAACTGCTCTCTTTCTGTTTAGGCTTATTGACCTCTCACCTGGAAGCACTTTCCTATCATAAAAATTAATGTACCTATTATACCAGTTACTAACATGCAGATGAACAAGCTGATTACATGCAATAATGTGACCTGCACCTATCTAGGTCCCATGAAACATTGCATAGAGAGCTATAGATCAGATAAAAAGCCAATGAAATATTTATTAAAACATAAACACACAGACAACTGAGAGGAAGAGCAATTAAACAATCTGTAAAAAAGTTGATCTATATAGTAACTATCAAATGTTCATGTTAACTCTGGAGACAAAAGGCATTAACTTCTTCTCTGCTTTCCTTTCCTTGGATAAAATTCACAATATATAAGCCCATAAATCTTTCACCATGCATATATTATAGTAGGCAACAGTGACAACAAGACCCACAGGGTAAAGAGAAGGAGCTGAAACTTGCTGTTGTCTTGCTCTTCTGCCTAGGCATAAAAAGGCTCAGGCTGTTTCAGGACACCAGGTGAACCATGATATTAAGTTACAAAGGAAATCTATCATTATTTAATGAAATTACTGGTGAGCAAGAAAAATTCACAGATAATAAATCATGTGTTCCCTCTCATTTGTGCTAAGTTGGTGGGTCCTTCTACCACTAGTGTAGGGGAATTTTGCAAGGTAGGGGTCTGACTGGTGTGTGGAGCATATTGCATGCCATACACATCTAAAATGTAAACAGTAAAATATGCGTCGTCATATAAAACCCCATTCGCAGGATGGAACAAATATTACACAGTCAGCTTTTAATTCTCTGCGACGTTAACATTTTGTTGGGGGCAGAGTTAATAAGATCAGCTAATTCGGTTGAATGGATGCCATGTAGTATCACAGAGAATTAAGAGTATACCATGGGCGCAGCTAAGGGTGTCTAGAAAATATTGTGCACTGTTGTGTGTCTACCCATGAACATCTTAGAAAACATAAACACAGGCACATAAACAATATGTGTATGAACACGGCATGTACCGCTTAATATAAGTATATGAAAGAAGATAACTAAAAAATAATAATAACTGTTTTTTTTTATATATATATATATATATATATATATATATATATATATATATATATACATATATATATATATATGTATATATATATATATATATATATATTTATATATATATTACATAAGTCATATTATCATTGTACACTGTGTGGACAAGTTTTCAAAACACTTTTTTTTTTTTTTTTTACAGCCACTGCAATGTAGTGATGAAGACAGGTCCATTAACGACTATGCAGAGAAGCCATGGGCAAAACTTCAGTCACAGGTGAACGAATGTATACAGTCAATATTGCAAGGGATGAGAAACACCCTCACAAGATCTACAGCAAGAAATTTTTTTCACAAGGCTACAAAGTAAAACACCACATCACAATTATTGCACATAAGTCTCCAAACAGTCAAATAGTGGCAATGCGTCTGTGTGTGTAATGTGTGTGCGTGATGTGTGTGCGTGTATTGTGTGTGTGTGTATATGTGTGTATAAATATATATATATATATATATATATATATACATATATATATATACATAATTTTTTAACAATTTATATTCACAATAGCTCTGCATTCACAGAGAGATCTCCATGCTTTCCTATTATGAGGTTACTAGGTTTACACAGAGCTTTTCAGGTTCAGTAAGGATACATTTACATATCATTAAAATAATGCTGGCTAGTCTATTTAAGAAAAAAACTACTAAGCAAACCTTTGCCTGTGATTGCTACACTGTACTGTACAGATAGGAAGCACACTGGCATGAAATACTGCCTAGTCCTGTATAATGAAACATAATCTACTGTGTGTTATCATTTAATGCACAGGTTATGTTTCCTTTGCACTACAGCTTGAGACAGAATACATGATTTTCAGATAAGAGCATACAGGGCACATACATGAGATGCTAGCAGACTCACATCTTAACCTCACAAGCTCAGGCATTCTAGCATCAACTACCAACAATCTGTGCTAGTCTGCTGTTTAATAGCATTCCTCCCCCATCTCACACAGAAGCTGGAAGACAGCATTTTAATTTCTATAGAGGTAAATCAGGAAAGAGGAGAATAAAACTGGTATTGCTATTGCAGAGTTTTATCAGCTACTACTGAACAAGACAATGGCAAAGTCCAGCTTCAAACAGAAGAGGTTAATAGCAAAACGGAGAAAGAGAGCAAGGCATTGAGAACTTACCTGCTGCAAGTACATAAAAGTCAAGGCACAAGAGAGCTGTGGACACATGCCCACATTCGGCAGTGCCACGCAGGTTGCACCCGTCAGAGGATGCTGCATGGTGTTGCTCTGGAGTCGACGTAGAACAAGTGAAGGAGCTAGCATGCAAGCAGGTTTGTCCTGTCTTGTCAGCTGGATTTAAACCGTCTTTTAGCTGTGGTTATTTCAAGTTGAAAAAAGTCTTTTGTTCCCCCTTTCGCTGTCCTAGTGCTGAAAACGTGTGTTCATTTGTCAGCTAAGGCAACTAGGCAAATTAAAACTGAAACCGCTTAGACTGGATGGAATACAAAAAAAAAACCGAGGGATTTAACCAAAGCCTGCAGCCTAATGAAGAGTCAGTGTAACTTCCTCAATGACAGTGAAGAGAGGGAGCTCGCCGTTTCCCAACAGGAGCTTGCTGACTAGCAGAGAGATTGACTCACTGAAGCTCAGTCGGCTGGTGTTGATGCTGCACGGCTTCTCATTTGTCAAATGGGTCCTAGGGCAGAGGCTTTACCACTCACCAAATTCAAATACTGCATTTTTAAAATCCCCTGGGAGGGTGGAGGGAAATAGAGAGAGATCGAGTGAGCTAGTGAGAAGGAGAGAGAGAGAGAGAGGAAGAGAGAAAGCGATTGAATGAGAAAGCTGCATCACAGACAACCTAGAGATTTGGGCAATTAATGTCATTGCCCAGCTGGGACCCAGTGTCTGTTATAATTTCTTTTGCATTGCTGTTGGTCAGCAGACTCAGCACCAAATGATGTTTTCATTTTTTTTTTCTAATCTTGACAGAAGCCGTCCATATAGATATGTAGAAACCGTTATCTAACAGCCACTGATACTGATGTTATATCCTTATTAAAATCTCTATGCAGATTCCTGACATATTAGATTTTACATTAATCTTTTCTGATAAGATTTCCCTATGACTCATGCAACAATGTAAAGTTAGCAATGGAAAGCAATGCACACGCTGCAGAACCAGAGCTGGCTTTTTATCTTTTAATGGCAAAAAGGCTTACAAACCATCTTCGACTACAATTATAATTTAAATTGGTATTATATTCAGTCTATTAAAGGAGATTAGTGTATGAGGCTCCATTTTAAAATGAATTTGCCTTTTTTATTATTTAATATGCGCTACTATTCTTTGGAAGGAATTACCTTTTTTTTTGTATTAATATTCCAGTCTTGCAGACTCCTTCCCTTTGTTTTATAGAGTAGTAATTGTTCATTAGTAGGTCTAGTTAACCTTTATGCAATAAAGCAGAATGTGATTTGCAAATCTGAGTAATTTTTACTTTGTACCTTCTTACAAGAAGACAGTTGTCTAAGATTTAAAGCTTTAAGCGCCAAACCTCCCGTATAAGAATATAGGGCATATAGTATGCAAGCGCCCCCTACTTATGTATACACCCGTCGTTCATTCATATGTTAACCGAATTTGGTAATTCGATAGGTCTTTTAAAGGAATCCTCTGACAGAAATATGACGCCTGCAATCACTTTCCTCCTTCTGAATATTGTAATTTCCTGTCTGTCATGTTGATCGATTAGCTGGGATGTTTTCTGAGTCATAGAATTTAACAGTCATGCAGATTAGGAGTTATGACCTCATTCTGACTTTACTTGCAGCATGCTCATTCTGAGTCATCAAATGAGGAAATACTGAGGCTAGTGAAAGCCAGGTAACCGGGGTTTTTCAGAAAGGAGTAAGCACTATTACACTACATTTCTTGAAAGTAATACTGAAGTACAACTGAAAAAAAAAGATACTCACCTATGCAAAAGGAAGGCTCTGGATCTTGTAGAGCCTTCCCAGTCCTCTCTCCATGCCTTTGGTCCACCAACGTCCCCCCATGAAAGTTGTTTGACCAACTGGCCAAATACACTTTTGGAAGTCCTCATGAAAGTTTCGGAAGTATTCACATCCCCTAATACTTCCAAAGACGAGTGGGGTCAATGCGAAATGGGACCACTGGAAATGGGAACTACACATATACACCTACCCCTATTGAACTAGGAAACACTCATGAATCCCAATAATCAATCCAATATACAATAATAAATCTTCATACATGAATCATCAATACCACCTTAGCTGGAGTTATTTTTTAACATTCAGCTCATGTTTCTGAAGCATATTCACCATAACTCATAAGATTAAACACCCTAATAAAATATTGCCATTCATTAAGCAATGATCCAGTTGACCCATCGATGCAGTTACAGCGTATTTTTATCCCCTCTCGTAAGGAAGGTAGGTGGATCTGTTTGCAGCACAAACCACCTCAAGTGATGTAGTATGGCCACACCGTACAAAGTGCCTGGATACAGAGGTATCATAACTTCTGTTGCCCAGGGCAAAGTAATGTTCCTGTTGCATTCCAGAATGGCATCTGATGATGCTGGAGGGTATCTGGAGGAAAGGGAGAAGCGTGGCATGATGGGGATTTGTTGCCCCAGGCTAAATTTAATGTGGTTGGGAAGAGACAGGAAAATGAAGGGGAAGGCTCATCCTTTAGACCTCTGTCAGGAAATCTGATCTCCTATCCTCCCGTCCCCTTTATTTAGTTGCTCTTGAGTTGCTTCCGAAGTGTTCAGTGTTGTTTCTTTTAAAAGGTTTAGTTGTTGGGGTTATTAGTTTTTCCTTTTTGCCATTGCAGCCAGGTTAAGGGGAGCCTTCAGAGGTCCAGTAATACTCAAGTGTTTTTTAGTTGTTGAGAGGTGCTGCTGTTTTTTTGTGTCTGCCACTCCCTTAGGGGTTGTAGTTCCTTAATTATATTTTTTTTTGTAATTATTTAATCAAAGGCTGCTTTGGCCATTTAAATCCACCTCAGCAGTCTGTGCTTTTATTCTGGGGATAGGGGGGTGTTTGTTCAAATATGGGATATGGGTAAAACCCTTATCATGTTTTGCTAAATCACACCATCCATGGGGTCCTATAAACATGACCTACACCACATGGACATTTGAGGTCATACACCACAAAAGTACGGTAGCACAAAAGTGGCAAATCATTTCTCCCAAGAGGTGGTGGGAAATAAAATTGCCTTTAATAATTGTATTGCAACAATTGCACCTCTTCTGTTATATGGTACTCTCTCTGAGATGAACTACATCTCAGGTTTTATACTCACCTGGGGCCCCGTTGAGGCTGCACGGTCCTTTGTTGTCTCTTGTGGCAGCTCCTGTCCCCCGATGGATGGCCGAGTCGCGCTTCACTGTGCATGCAATCTCCTATCGTAGTAGTTACTGTGCAGGAGCACGATGTGGGGGTGCGTGCAGCAAGGCCACACCAGGTGACAAAGCATGACTCAGCCAGAATATAGGGGACAGGAACTATCCGGGAGACAGCGAGGGACTGAGTGGCCTCAAGGAAGCCCCAGGTGGAGATGGCCCGAACGATTCCAGGCAAACTTTGGGCGAGCGCAAATTTTCCCGGAACTTCGGTTCGCCCCCATAGTACCCCATTAGGGTCAACTTTGACCCTCTACATTACAGTCAGCAGGCCCATTGTAGCCAATCAGGCTACACTATCTCCTGGAGCCACCCCACCCTTTATATAAGGCAGGCAGCGCCGGCCATTACAGTCGTTTGTGTCCCTACAGTAATTAGTGAAGGGCAAGCTGCTGGCAGACTCTCATAGGGAAAGATTAGTTAGGCTCTTGTAAGCTTGTTAGCTTGCTCCTGGCTGATTCTTATTCCTGAAATAGCACCCCACAACAGCTCTTTTGAGAGCTAATCTTATTCTTGTGCTTTTTTTTCTTCTCCCTTCCTCCCCTTCCTCCCTTGTCTTCCAGGGATCTTGTCTTCCAGTGATTTGTAGGATGTCAAAAGCCAGCTCACATACATTAGCCAGGAATCAAACCCAGGTTAGCTGCTTGGAAGGCAGTTATGCTCACCACTATACCACCAACACTACATGCTGAAACTTCTTGGAGCAGACTTACTTCCTCTCTCCAAAGACACACATACATCACCATAAAATAATTCAACAGCAACTGTATGCACAGTCTCTGAGGCACAATCGGTTAGCACATTCAGCTATTAACCGAAAGGTTGGTGGTCCAAGCCCACCCAGGGACAGCCTTGCCTTTTGCATTCAACAGTTGTCCAAATAGAACCCCAGATAGCCATGTAGAATCATCTCTTTCTCTCTCTGGGCTTAAACCAACAACCTTTTGGTTAACAGCCAAACATGCTAACTGATTGCACCACAGAGACTGCACACAGTTGTTGCTAAACGATTTTATGTAGATGCACGTGTGTCTTGTGGAGGTAGGAAAAAAGTCTGCTCCAAGAAGTTTAATGCCACTTTAAACAAAACCTGTATATATCAAATTTCTACATATATTTCTATGATCCTTTCATGATGACAAAGGCCAGAAAGAAGTAGGCAAAGGAGTGCCCATTTTTCCGTAAGGCTAAGCGGTCTCACTCAACTTTTTCCTACAACGAAGCATCTGCTGTACAGCAGCAGAGTGGTGCAGCAGAAGTGTGCTGAGTCCATAACCCAGAGGTCGATGGATCAAAACTATCCTCTGCTAGGTGTACTTTGATTTTTACACCTTGCTATACCACATGGGCCAATCGGTGGCCATAGCACCGTAAAAGAAAGTGTCATTAGGGCCTTACTGTAACATAGATAGTAGTGTAACTATTTCAACTAATGTACCCTTTTTAAACTTAAAGATTATATACAAACGTAAGCAGAGTGGTGCAGCAGAAGCGTGCTGGGCCCATAACCTAGAGGTTGATGGATCGAAACCATCCTCTGCTAGGCATGATTTCATTTTTGCACCTCACTTTATTGCATGGGCAAAACGGTTTCCATAGCCCTGTAAGAGAAAGTGTAATGAGGGCCCTGCCGTAACATAGATATTTGGGTAGCTAGGACTACTCCTGGGCCTTTCTTGTAGTTGAAGAGATGAGTGAACTGTGACACCACACTTAAAAAAAAAAAAAAAAGCAAACAGAGAAGCTTCCCCATATTGGAGCATTGGATTTGGTAAAGTCTTAAGCCAATGTGTTGTAAGACACAAGTAAGCTTTAGGTTAGCAGGAATGGTTGCATGGCCACCTAGCTTTTCATCCTTCCAACCCTTGCCCTGGAATCTTCCAGACTTCAAATTGCTGTCCTTTGCTGTGTGTGTTACACCAGCATCATCCAGGGGGCACATGATCTTTCTGAAGTCTTGAATTGAAGCATGCAAGCAGTATCACCGTGTGTCCCACTGCTTTCATCTAGCAAATTAGGCAAATAAGCAAGCTCATTTTTCTCTTGGGTATATCACAATGGTACATGCTAGGCTGGCTTCAGCATGTAGTGTTGGTGGTACAGTGGTGAGCATAGCTGCCTTCCAAGCAGTTGACCTGGGTTTGATTCCTGGCCAATGTATGTGAGATTGCTTTTGACATCCTACAAATCCCTAAGCATGCTCATTTTTCTCTTGGGTATATCACAATGGTACATGCTAGGCTGGCTTCAGCATGTAGTGTTGGTGGTATAGTGGTGAGCATAGCTGCCTTCCAAGCAGTTGACCTGGGTTTGATTCCTAGCCAATGTATGTGAGGTTGCTTTTGACATCCTACAAATCCCTAAGCAAGCTCATTTTTATCTTGGGTATATCACAATGGTACATGCAAGGCTGGCTTCAGCGTGTAGTGTTGGTGGTACAGTGGTGAGCATAGCTGCCTTCCAAGCAGTTGACCTGGGTTAGATTCCTGGCCAATGTATATGAGGTTGCTTTTGAAATCCTACAAATCCCTAAGCAAACTCATTTTTCTCTTGTGTATATCACAATGGTACATGCTAGGCTGGCTTCAGCATGTAGTGTTGGTGGTATAGTGGTGAGCATAACTGCCTTCCAAGCAGTTGACCTGGGTTCGATTCCTGGCCAATGTATGTGAGGTTGCTTTTGACATCCTACAAATCCCTAAGCAAGCTCATTTTTCTCTTGGGTATATCACAATGTTACATGCTAGGCTGGCTTCAGCATGTAGAGTTGGTGGTATAGTGGTGGTGAGCATAGCTGCCTTCCAAGCAGTTGACCTGGGTTAGATTCCTGGCCAATGTATGTGAGGTTGCTTTTGTCATCCTACAAATCCCTAAGCAAGCTCATTTTTCTCTTGGGTAAATCCCAATGGTACATGCTAGGCTGGATTCAGCATGTGGTGTTGGTGGTATAGCGGTGAGCATAGCTGCCTTCCAAGCAGTTGACCTGGGTTTGATTCCCGGCCAATGTATGTAGGCTGGCTTTTGACATCCTACAAATCCCTGGAAGACAAGACAGGAGAAGGAAAACGGAAGAAGAGGGATTACACTGCAAGATGTTATAAAGCAGTTTAGGCCTGCAATTTAGCATTCAATGTGATTTCTGCCCTTAAAACACGGCTTTGCGTCAAATCCAGATTTTTTATGGGACTTTTGACGTCTATCCCACTCAACCATGCCCCCCTCCAGGTGTTAGACCCCTTGCAACATCTTTTACATCACTTTTGTGGCCAGCATAATTTTTTCTAGTTTTCCAAGTTCGCCTCCCCATTGAAGTCTATTGCGATTCGCGAAAGTTCACGCGAACCGAACCCCGTTCGCGAACCTAAAATTGGAGGTTCGGGCCATCTCTAGCCCCAGGTAAGTATAAAACCTGAGATGCAATTTGTCTCAGGTTTCCTTTAATATCTGTGTTATCAACCAAATCCCAAATGGCAAGCCCGGATTTACACCACAGGAGCCTATAGGCACAGATGTCTTGGCATCCTAGACTCTGCCCTCCATAAATCTACAACCCCCTGCCGAATTGCACCGCAGGTGTGCTGGCTGGCCCAGCTGTCACTCCTGCTTACTTTCCTTGCCCGTCATAGGTAGCTACAGGTGCCCCTTAGTATTAGGTAGCCAACTGAAGGGAGCATTTATCAGTGGAATGGCAAGAGCAGGATGAGTAACCTCTCATTTACACTCCACCCAGGACTCTCCATAGGGAAGGAGGGAATGAGGCACTTGGAGAGGGAAGTGAGACGCCTTTCTATCATCAGGCGCCAGTAGGCACATGCCTTATGGTAGATTCGGCACTGCCAAATGGATTTGCTTCTCTTTTAGGCAAAAATAGGAGGCATGCAAGACAACTGTCCCAATTCCTAGTCCTGTTGTAATATTGTCTAATATATGTAGATACACCCTTTAGGTCTGATAGACATATGGCATTTTCTCGAGGGGGTGGTTTGTATGTTTTATTCTGCAGTGGCGTAGCCACCTGCAGATCTAATCTACAATTTTTAAAGAGTGTGACCAATTCAGAGTGTGACCAATTCCTATCTGCCCAATACTGGATTGCCTGAGTGGAGTCAGGCTGATTCTATCCACCTAACTCAAGCGTTTGGTTGCCTCTTATTGCAACCTACCTTTGTGAATATATTTCCTGTTGTTGACTCATTCATTTCAGAAAATAGTGACATATTGCGCTATTGGGCTCCCTTTATCTCTGTTTTTTTCCTAAGGTGATCCTTTACCTCACCCCCCATTGGGCGATAAGAGCTAACAGAAGAAACATGAATAAAATGGGCGTTATTAGACCTAGACTCATTACTAGATAAAAAAAGAAAAAGAAAAAAAATGACCTCTCTTTATTTGACAGACCACCTGACTCAATTTAAAAATCATTAATCATACTCTTCTCTTCATTTGGGTTGCATTAACTTTTAACCCCGAAGCAGTTTATTGAAGTGCACTGCACAGATGCACAGAGCGTCGTGCACCTAAGCTGGGCACACAGCAATGCTATGCTGCGTGCCCCGCGTAACAGTAATTCGGGGCTCTGAAGGTTGTCTGACCCCGAAGTACATCTCCCTCAAAGGTGAGACAACTAGGAGGGGCAATAGTATTTAATGCCACCAGGGAATTTAGCAGCAGCAGGGAGAGCCGTAATTCAGCTAATTCTGTGCTGAACTGCCTAGCGCCCAGATGACCTGTACTCTTTTAACCCATTTATGCATTTGCATCTTCAACCTAATCCACCAGGTTATAAATGACGACCAACAAAACAAAACTATCTCAGGAAACTACTGCGCAGCGCTATAACTGATCCCCAATGTGGAATGTCCCTAAGGCACCGAGGGATGATAAGAAAATGGTGGGAGGACTTGAAATTATAAAAACCCGCCCGCATACTGGTACATTTCATACACTGCTTTGATAAAGGCGGCCGTGACCGCTGAAACATGTCAGCACAGAGTACCGAGTGTGTTAGGCAGGGAGCTTTGGACTGCGCATACAGAGCTCCAGCATCTGCCTCTTTCCTACTACATGAATGGGGCAGATGCTGGACGTCGCCAGGAAATGTACTAGCTGCGACCTGGAAGTGAACGCCACAAAGGTCCAGTACACAGCTGAGAGTGCGGGCGAGTGGACGAAAGTGAAGAGCGCTGGTGGTTACCGCCCAGAGCCCCAGTGGGTGGAAGCATACTGTTAACCACACCTTTGAATATAGCACCAAACCATGAGTAGAGGGAATAGAGGACTTGTACAAATTACAAACGCGTTTTTTAGACCGGCAGCACAGATATCTCCTGTGACATAGTGAAGATGGGATGGAGCATCTAAAAGCATCCTACAGCAGTGCTCGTATAGGGTGGAATAACTCAAGCATTTTTAAAGAGGCATAATTCAATCTACAATTGACCCTGGTATAATATCATTAATAAATACCTACAAAGCCATAAGAAACACTTAATACTCACAACACAAGTTTCCTATCAAATATGTTTGTGTTTTTTGGGGGGCTTTTTGTGCATATACCATATCATTTTTTAAACACATCAGATGGTTCAGTCACAGTGGTGTATATGAAGAGTACATGTAGGGAATATAATGTTAAAGAGGATCTGTAACATAAAAAGATCCCCTGGGGGGTACTCACCTCGGGTGGGGGAAGCCTCCGGATCCTAATGAGGCTTCCCACGCCGTCCTCCATCCGTCAGGGGTCTCGCTGCAGCCCTCCGTGGAGTCCGGGCAGCGGTGACGTCATTATTTACCTTCCTGGCTCCAGCGCAGGCGCTCTGACGGCTGTCGGCTCCGAACTACACGGAAATACCCGATCGCCGTCGGGTCTGCTCTACTGCGCAGGCGCAAGTTTCCGGCGCCTGCGCAGTAGAGCGGACCCGACTGAGATCGGGTATTTCCGTGTAGTTCGGAACGGAAAGCCTCCACAGCGCCCCCCGCTGGAGCCAGCAAAGGTAAATATTAAACTAACAGTCGGCACAGTCGCCGGCTGTTCGGAGGGCTGCGGAGAGACCCCCGTGGGACAGAGGACGGCGTGGGAAGCCTCATTAGGATCCGGAGGCTTCCCCCACCCGAGGTGAGTACCCCCCAGGGGATCTTTTTAATGTTACAGAGTCTCTTTAAGGCATTGTACCTATGCACTGAGAAGCAACACATGTAAATATTTGCAAACAGGCTATGGACATGTTGACATATAACTTACAGTTTATTTTGTCTGTTTATTGGAATTCAAACGTTAATCAGTTTTAAACCTTGTTTTATCTGTATTGCATGTTTCTTCTACCAATTAAAGTATTCTTAAAGGAATCATCAGGCAAAAAAAAATGAGTTTCACTTACCTGGGGCTTGAAAATTAACACACCCCGAGGTCAGCAAAAATGAAACTAGCTGGCGGCGGGGGAACGGAGCAGCAGTGAGTGACTATGAGGGCACAGGATGGCTGTGTGGGGCTGATAGAAGCCCCAGGTAAGTGAATCTCTTTTTTTTTTTTTGCTTGATGATTCCTTTAACCTTAAAAAATGTGTAAACTCCACGCTACCTTATGGAGGAATTGAGTATTCGGAATATCCTTCTTAAAGGATATCAGATGTAAAATTAGTAACAGAAATGCGGGGAGAAGGCATATACTCCTACCTGTCCTGATGCCTATTGCTCCCCTTGTTCTCCTCTCTGCCCCCCAGCATTATGCCTAAAAGCCTCAGGACCCTTTACCGAGTCATTAGAGTCGGGCTTTACTGCACAGGCCCTGGCCAGCATGTCCTACAGTGTGCATCAGTGGCCGGGAGCGCTCTGCACATGCTTATGACGTCATATGCATGACGTAGTGATGTCATACGCATGCGCAGAGTGCTCCCAGGAACAGATGCATGCTGTAGGGCACGTACAGCCCGGCCAGGGCCTGTGCAGTAAAGCTCGACTCCGGCAACCCAGAGAGGGTCCCAGGGGGCTTTTAGGCATAGTGCAAGGGGGCAGAGAGGAAAACGGGGGAGCGACAAGCAACAGGACAGGTAAGAGTGTATGCCTGCTCCCCCCGTTTCTGTTACTAATTTTACATCTGGTATCCTTTAAAATGTACCTGAGGCAATATGTGGCACAATGAGATAAACATGTGTATGTACAGCACAAAACCAGGCTGTTTTACTTGCTTTATTTTGATACCTGAAAGAGTTAATTTCTAGATATGGAAGTGAAAGCTTCTGTCTTGTCGGTACAGCCATAAAAGTTTTCCTGACAGAATAAAACTCCCGAGGACAGGGAGCAATAAAATACATGAACTATGAATCTTTTTTTTCTAACTCTGAGACACTTAATAGGCTGCCACTAATTAGAGACTATAAAACATTCAACCTACTTTGTAACTATTTAAATATAAAAGAAAAACAATGGAATACTTAAAAAAAGTAATTTGTAGGAGTAGGAGGATAAGTACAATTGTTTATCTCATCAGTTTATTTTCCCCTTGGGTTCACTTTAATTCAAATAGGTTGAAAGCTGTCAGTGTGGAATAAGTAATTTAGATAATCTGAATAAGTAGTAACTTTGGTAAACAAACTGTGTTCTTGTTAGATATATTAACATCAAGATAAGTAATCATGTCATAAGAAAATTAAGCCATACATTTGATGGCGGAATGCACACAGTTTACCTAATCTATATGTATTGTACTTTCCACGTTTTGATTTCAGTGAATTTTACATAGTAAATAAAAAGACAACTGTTACAGGCTTTTTGCATCTTTAACGCCTCTGAATGAAGCCAATTCTGATGTAATTTCCTCCCTTACTATTTTTACTCTCCTCTGCCTGAAATGGTGTATGCATTGCCTTCCCTCCTAACTGAGCTCTGTAGTTTGCTTTGTAAACACATGAGCACAGCACAGACCATATTTCAGCAGCTTCTGCAGAGGAGTGAGGTATATTTCCCTTCTCGCCTCATGTCACACAGAACTGCCCTCAGCCAATCAGTGAGGAGCAGGAATATACCAGAAAGGAGCCAGGTTGACTGACATAAGATTCCTTACAGCAGAAATATTTATGATTACATTCGAATTCTTGCAATGCAGGGTCAGGATGTAGACTACATAATAAACACAGAGCAGTGGGTAAATGGAATTTGATTTTATGGCTGACAATCCCGCTTTAAAGCATTCCCTCAAGTCTTTGCACAGAATCAGTATGGTGTCCGCAAACTTGAAGTAAAAAGTATACCTTTTATACCTTGGGTTTTCAGTAAACATTTCTCTTAACCACTTGCCGACCGCCTACTTCATATTGGCGGCGGCAAAGTGGCAGCCCCAGGACCACGTAACGCAGAATGGCGTCAGGTCCTGGGTAGTGTTGGGCGAACAGTGTTCGCCACTGTTCGGGTTCTGCAGAACATCACCCTGTTCGGGTGATGTTCGGGTTCGGCCGAACACCTGATGGTGTTCGGCCAAACTGTTCGGCCATATGGCCGAACTAAGAGCGCATGGCCGAACGTTACCCGAACATTCGGCTAGCGCTGTGATTGGCCGAACGGGTCACGTGTAGTGTTGGGCGAACATCTAGATGTTCGGGTTCGGGCCGAACATGGCCGAACTCCGAACATAATGGAAGTCAATGGGGACCCGAACTTTCGTGCTTTGTAAAGCCTCCTTATATGCTACATACCCCAAATTTACAGGGTATGTGCACCTTGGGAGTGGGTACAAGAGGAAAAATTTTTTTAGCAAAAAGAGCTTATAGTTTTTGAGAAAATCGATTTTAAAGTTTCAAAGGGAAAACTGTCTTTTAAATGCGGGAAATGTCTGTTTTCTTTGCACAGGTAACATGCTTTTTGTCGGCATGCAGTCATAAATGTAATACATATAAGAGGTTCCAGGAAAAGGGACCGGTAACGCTAACCCAGCAGCAGCACACGTGATGGAACAGGAGGAGGGTGGCGCAGGAGGAGAAGGCCACGCTTTGAGACACAACAACCCAGGCCTTGCATGAGGACAAGAAGCGTGCGGATAGCAATTTGCATTTTGTCGCCATGCAGTCATAAATGTAATACAGATGAGAGGTTCAATAAACAGGGACCGGAAACGCTAACCCATCACAGATGTTCATTGTTCATGTTACTTGGTTGGGGTCCGGGAGTGTTGCGTAGTCGTTTCCAATCCAGGATTGATTCATTTTAATTTGAGTCAGACGGTCTGCATTTTCTGTGGAGAGGCGGATACGCCGCCGATCTGTGACGATGCCTCCGGCAGCACTGAAACAGCGTTCCGACATAACGCTGGCTGCCGGGCAAGCCAGCACCTCTATTGCATACATTGCCAGTTTGTGCCAGGTGTCTAGCTTCGATACCCAATAGTTGAAGGGTGCAGATGGATTGTTCAACACAGCTACGCCATCTGACATGTAGTCCTTGACCATCTTCTCCAGGCGATCGGTGTTGGAGGTGGATCTGCACGCTTGCTGTTCTGTGTGCTGCTGCATGGGTGTCAGAAAATGTTCCCACTCCAAGGACACTGCCGATACCATTCCCTTTTGGGCACTAGCTGCGGCTTGTGTTGTTTGCTGCCCTACTGGTCGTCCTGGGTTTGCGGAAGTCAGTCTGTCGGCGTACAACTGGCTAGAGGAGGGGGAGGATGTCAATCTTCTCTCTAAAGTCTCCACAAGGGCCTGCTGGTATTCTTCCATTTTGACCTGTCTGGCTCTTTCTTCAAGCAGTTTTGGAACATTGTGTTTGTACCGTGGATCCAGAAGGGTATAAACCCAGTAATTGGTGTTGTCCAGAATGCGCACAATGCGTGGGTCGCGTTCAATGCAGTCCTAGGCCGAAGAGGTCATAGCCTAGGGTCACAAAACCTGTTTATTTGGGCAATTTCAATGGTGGCGAGTCTGACGTACATAAATCGCAGCAATGGCCGTTAGCAACGTCAGAATCTCACGAAATGTCTCATGCAGGTAGAAGACATATTGTTAGACTTGGGCTCCAAAGATGGGTTCCCTACATCTCTGCAAACCAGAGTTACAGGGCTCCAAATTTGGTAAAATCACCCATAGGCTTTCATTGGGCCTCCTATTTACAGTTCCAAAATCTCACATCTTTTCAAAGGGCAATTACTCAGCAGTGGCAAATTTTCTAGCATTGTAGGGACCCTTAGGGGGAACATGACTGGTGAGTTTCGGGCCCCTAGGCCAAAGAGGTCATAGCCTAGGGTCACAAAAACCTGTTTATTTGGGCTATTTCAATGGTAGTGATGGTGACGTACATAAATCGCAGCAATGGCCGTTAGCAAAGTCTGAATCTCACGAAATGTCTCATGCAGGTAGAAGACATATTGTTAGACTTGGATTCCAAAGATGGGGTCCCTACATCTCTGCAAACCAGAGTTACAGGGGTCCAAAATTGGTAAAATCCCCCATAGGATTTCATTGCCTCCCTATTTCACTTTCCAAAATCTCACATCTTTTCAAAGGGCAATGGCTCAGCAGTACCAAATTTTCTAGCATTGTAGGGACCCTTAGGGGGAACATGACTGGTGAGTTTCGGGCCCCTAGGCCGAAGAGGTCATAGCCTAGGGTCACAAAAACCTGTTTATTTGGGCTATTTCAATGGTAGTGATGGTGGCGTACATAAATCGCAGCAATGGCCGTTAGCAACGTCTGAATCTCACGAAATGTCTCATGCAGGTAGAAGACATATTGTTAGACTTGGATTCCAAAGATGGGGTCCCTACATCTCTGCAAACCAGAGTTACAGGGGTCCAAAATTGGTAAAATCCCCCATAGGATTTCATTGCCTCCCTATTTCACTTATCAAAATCTCACATCTTTTCAAAGGGCAATGGCTCAGCAGTACCAAATTTTCTAGCATTGTAGGGACCCTTAGGGGGAACATGACTGGTGAGTTTCGGGCCCCTAGGCCGAAGAGGTCATAGCCTAGGGTCACAAAAACCTGTTTATTTGGGCTATTTCAATGGTAGTGATGGTGGTGTACATAAATCTCAGCAATGGCCGTTAGCAAAGTCTGAATCTCACGAAATGTCTCATGCAGGTAGAAGACATATTGTTAGACTTGGATTCCAAAGATGGGGTCCCTACATCTCTGCAAACCAGAGTTACAGGGGTCCAAAATTGGTAAAATCCCCCATAGGCTTTCATTGGGCCTCCTATTTACCGTTCCAAAATCTCACACCATTTCAAAGGGCAATGGCTCAGCAGTGGCAAAACTCACCAGTCATGATCCCCCTAAGGGTCCCTACAATGCTAGAAAATTTGGTACTGCTGAGCCATTGCCCTTTGAAAAGATGTGAGATTTTGGAAAGTGAAATAGGGAGGCAATGAAATCCTATGGGGGATTTTACCAATTTTGGACCCCTGTAACTCTGGTTTGCAGAGATGTAGGGACCCCATCTTTGGAATCCAAGTCTAACAATATGTCTTCTACCTGCATGAGACATTTCGTGAGATTCAGACTTTGCTAACGGCCATTGCTGCGATTTATGTACGTCACCATCACTACCATTGAAATAGCCCAAATAAACAGGTTTTTGTGACCCTAGGCTATGACCTCTTTGGCCTAGGGGCCCGAAACTCACCAGTCATGTTCCCCCTAAGGGTCCCTACAATGCTAGAAAATTTGCCACTGCTGAGTAATTGCCCTTTGAAAAGATGTGAGATTTTGGAACTGTAAATAGGAGGCCCAATGAAAGCCTATGGGTGATTTTACCAAATTTGGAGCCCTGTAACTCTGGTTTGCAGAGATGTAGGGAACCCATCTTTGGAGCCCAAGTCTAACAATATGTCTTCTACCTGCATGAGACATTTCGTGAGATTCAGACTTTGCTAACGGCCATTGCTGAGATTTATGTATGCCACCATCACTACCATTGAAATAGCCCAAATAAACAGGTTTTTGTGACCCTAGGCTATGACCTCTTCGGCCTAGGGGCCCGAAACTCACCAGTCATGTTCCCCCTAAGGGTCCCTACAATGCTAGAAAATTTGGTACTGCTGAGCCATTGCCCTTTGAAAAGATGTGAGATTTTGAAAAGTGAAATAGGGAGGCAATGAAATCCTATGGGGGATTTTACCAATTTTGGACCCCTGTAACTCTGGTTTGCAGAGATGTAGGGACCCCATCTTTGGAATCCAAGTCTAACAATATGTCTTCTACCTGCATGAGACATTTCGTGAAATTCAGACGTTGCTAACGGCCATGGCTGAGATTTGTGTGTACGTCACCATCACTACCATTGAAATAGCCCAAATAAACAGGTTTTTGTGACCCTAGGCTATGACCTCTTCGGCCTAGGACTGCATTGAACGCGACCCACGCATTGTGCGCATTCTGGACAACACCAATTACTGGGTTTATACCCTTCTGGATCCACGGTACAAACACAATGTTCCAAAACTGCTTGAAGAAAGAGCCAGACAGGTCAAAATGGAAGAATACCAGCAGGCCCTTGTGGAGACTTTAGAGAGGAGATTGACATCCTCCCCCTCCTCTAGCCAGTTGTACGCCGACAGACTGACTTCCGCAAACCCAGGACGACCAGGAGGGCAGCAAACAACACAAGCCGCAGCTAGTGCCCAAAAGGGAATGGTATCGGCAGTGTCCTTGGAGTGGGAACATTTTCTGACACCCATGCAGCAGCACACAGAACAGCAAGCGTGCAGATCCACCTCCAACACCGATCGCCTGGAGAAGATGGTCAAGGACTACATGTCAGATGGCGTAGCTGTGTTGAACAATCCATCTGCACCCTTCAACTATTGGGTATCGAAGCTAGACACCTGGCACAAACTGGCAATGTACGCAATAGAGGTGCTGGCTTGCCCGGCAGCCAGCGTTATGTCGGAACGCTGTTTCAGTGCTGCCGGAGGCATCGTCACAGATCGGCGGCGTATCCGCCTCTCCACAGAAAATGCAGACCGTCTGACTCAAATTAAAATGAATCAATCCTGGATTGGAAACGACTACGCAACACTCCCGGACCCCAACCAGGTAACATGAACAATGAACATCTGTGATGGGTTAGCGTTTCCGGTCCCTGTTTATTGAACCTCTCATCTGTATTACATTTATGACTGCATGGCGACAAAATGCAAATTGCTATCCGCACGCTTCTTGTCCTCATGCAAGGCCTGGGTTGTTGTGTCTCAAAGCGTGGCCTTCTCCTCCTGCGCCACCCTCCTCCTGTTCCATCACGTGTGCTGCTGCTGGGTTAGCGTTACCGGTTCCTTTTCCTGGAACCTCTTATATGTATTACATTTATGACTGCATGCCGACAAAAAGCATGTTACCTGTGCAAAGAAAACAGACATTTCCCGCATTTAAAAGACAGTTTTCCCTTTGAAACTTTAAAATCGATTTTCTCAAAAACTATAAGCTCTTTTTGCTAATTTTTTTTCCTCTTGTACCCACTCCCAAGGTGCACATACCCTGTAAATTTGGGGTATGTAGCATGTAAGGAGGCTTTACAAAGCACGAAAGTTCGGGTCCCCATTGACTTCCATTATGTTCGGAGTTCGGGTCGAACACCCGAACATCGCGGCCATGTTCGGCCTGTTCGGCCCGAACCCGAACATCTAGATGTTCGCCCAACACTAGTCCTGGGGCACTCTTTGGCCGGGGATCGCGCGCTGGGATGCGCGCGCATCCACCGGCAATAGGCTCCGCCCACCCGCGACGTTAACCCGCCGGCCAATCGGAAGCGCCGGCGGGTTGTTAACCCGACGATCCCCGGATAGGAAGCGTATAATACGCTTTGTAATGTTTACAAAGTGTATTATACAGGCTGCCTCCTGCCCTGGTGGTCCCAGTGTCCGAGGGCAGGCTGCAGCCACCCTAGTCTGCACCCAAACACACTGATCTGCCCCCCCTGCCCCCTGATCGCCCACAGTACCCCTCAGACCCCCCCCCCTGCCCACCCCCCAGACCACCATTTGCACACAATCACCCCCCTAATCACCCATCAATCACTCCCTGTCACTATCTGTCAACGCTATTTTTTTTTTAGTCCCTAAACTGCCCCCTGCTCCCTCCTGATCACCCCCCCACCCCTCAGATTCTCCCCAGACCCCCCCAGACCCTCCCCCCCTGTGTACTGTATGCATCTATCCCCCCTGATCACCTGTCAATCACCTGTCAATCACCTGTCAATCACCCGTCAATCACCCGTCAATCACCCGTCAATCACCCGTCAATCACCCCCTGTCACTGCCACCCATCAATCAGCCCCTAACCTGCCCCTTGCGGGCAATCTGATCACCCACACACACCAATAGATCGCCCGCAGATCCGACATCAGATCACCTCCCAAATCCATCGTTTACATCTATTCTCTCCTCTAAACACCCACTAATTACCCATCAATCACCCCCTATCACCACCTGTCACTGTTACCCATCAGATTAGACCCTTGCGGGCACCCAATCACCCGCCCACACGCTCAGATTGCCCTCAAACCCCCCCTTATCGATTCGCCAGTGCATTATTTACATCCGTTCTTCCCTGTAATAACCCACTGATCACCTGTCAATCACCCCCTGTCACTGCCACCCATCAATCACCCCCTGTCACTGCCACCCATCAATCAGCCCCTAACCTGCCCCTTGCGGGCAATCTGATCATCCACCCACACCAATAGATCGCCCGCAGATCCGACATCAGATCACCTCCCAAATCCATCGTTTACATCTATTCTCTCCTCTAAACACCCACTAATTACCCATCAATCACCCATCTATCACCCCCTATCACCACCTGTCACTGTTACCCATCAGATTAGACCCTTGCGGGCACCCAATCGCCCGCCCACACGCTCAGATTGCCCTCAAACCCCCCCTTATCGATTCGCCAGTGCATTATTTACATCCGTTCTTCCCTGTAATAACCCACTGATCACCTGTCAATCACCCCCTGTCACTGCCACCCATCAATCACCCCCTGTCACTGCCACCCATCAATCAGCCCCTAACCTGCCCCTTGCGGGCAATCTGATCACCCACCCACACCAATAGATCGCCCGCAGATCTGACATCAGATCACCTCCCAAGCGCAGTGTTTACATCTATTCTCTCCTCTAAACACCCACTAATTACCCATCAATCACCCCCTATCACCACCTGTCACTGTTACCCATCAGATTAGACCCTAATCTGCCCCTTGCGGGCACCCAATCACCCGCCCACACGCTCAGATTGCCCTCAGACCCCCCCTTATCAATTCGCCAGTGCAATATTTACATCTGTTATTCCCTGTAATAACCCACTGATCACCTGTCAATCACCCATCAATCACCCCCTGTCACTGCCACCCATCAATCACCCCCTGTCACTGCCAC
Source organism: Hyperolius riggenbachi (assembly GCF_040937935.1). Lineage (NCBI taxonomy): Eukaryota > Metazoa > Chordata > Amphibia > Anura > Hyperoliidae > Hyperolius > Hyperolius riggenbachi. The sequence continues at coordinate 130,754,315 of NC_090652.1, read as the reverse complement.
CCATCAATCAGCCCCTAACCTGCCCCTTGTGGGCAATCTGATCACCCACCCACACCAATAGATCGCCCGCAGATCCGACATCAGATCACCTCCCAAGTGCAGTGTTTACATCTCTTCTCTCCTCTAAACACCTACTAATTACCCATCAATCACCCCCTATCACCACCTGTCACTGTTACCCATCAGATTAGACCCTAATCTGCCCCTTGCGGGCATCCAATCACCCGCCCACACCTCAGAACGCCCTCAGACCCCAGCCCTGATCACCTCGCTAGTGCATTGCTTGCATCTATTTCCCCCCTCTAATCACACATTGAGACACCCATAAATCACCTCCTGTCACCCCCTAGCACACCTACCCATCAGATCAGGCCCTAATTTGCCCCGTGTGGGCTCCTGATCACTCGGCCAAACCCTCAGATCCCCCTTAGACCCCCTTCCGATCACCTCCCCAGTGCATTGATTGCATCTATTTTCCCCTCTAACCGCCCCCTGAGACACCCATCAATCACCTCCTGTCACCCCCCTTGCACTCCTATCCATCAGATCAGGCCCAATACATCCTGTCATCTAAGAGGCCACCCTGCTTATGACCGTTTCCACAAAATTTGCCCCCTCATAGACCACCTGTCATCAAAATTTGCAGATGCTTATACCCCTGAACAGTCATTTTGAGAAATTTGGTTTCCAGACTACTCACAGTTTTGGGCCCGTAAAATGCCAGGGCAGTATAGGAACCCCACAAGTGACCCCATTTTAGAAAGAAGACACCCCAAGGTATTCTGTTAGGTGTATGATGAGTTCATAGAAGATTTTATTTTTTGTCAAAAGTTAGCGGAAATTGGATTTTTATTGTTTTTTTCACAAAGTGTCATTTTTCACTAACTTGTGACAAAAAATAAAATCTTCTATGAACTCACCATACCCCTAACAGAATACCTTGGGGTGTCGTCTTTCTAAAATGGGGTCACTTGTGGGGTTCCTATACTGCCCTGGCATTTTAGGGGCCCTAAACCGTGGGGAGTAGTCTAGAAAACAAATGCCTCAAAATGACCTGTGAATAGGACGTTGGGCCCCTTAGCGCACCTAGGCTGCAAAAAAGTGTCACACATGTAGTATTGCCATACTCAGGAGAAGTAGTATAATGTGTTTTGTGGTGTATTTTTACACATACCCATGCTGGGTGGGAGAAATCTCTCTGTAAATGGACAATTGTGTGTAAAAAAAATCAAAAATGTGTCATTTACAGAGATATTTCTCCCCCCCAGCATGGTTATATGTAAAAATACACCACAAAACACATTATACTACTTCTTCTGAGTACGGCGATACCACATGTGTGACACTTTTTTGCAGCCTAACTGTGCTAAGGGGCCCAAAGTCCAATGAGTACCTTTAGGATTTCACAGGTCATTTTGAGACATTTGGGTTCAAGACTACTCCTCACGGTTTAGGGCCCCTAAAATGCCAGGGCAGTATTGGAACCCCATAAATGACCCCATTCTAGAAAGAAGACACCCCAAGGTATTCCGTTAGGAGTATGGTGAGTTCATAGAAGATTTTATTTTTTGTCACAAGTTAGCGAAAATTGATTTGTATTGTTTTTTTTTTCACAAAGTGTCATTTTCCGCTAACTTGTGACAAAAAAAAATCTTCTATGAACTCACCATACCCCTAACGGAATACCTTGGGGTGTCTTCTTTCTAAAATGGGGTCACTTGTGGGGTTCCTATACTGCCCTGGCATTTTAGGGGCCCTAAACCGTGAGGAGTAGTCTAGAATCCAAATGCCTCAAAATGACCTGTGAATAGGACGTTAGGCCCCTTAGCGCACCTAGGTTGCAAAAAAGTGTCACACATGTGGTATCGCCGTACTCAGAAGAAGTAGTATAATGTGTTTTGGGGTGTATTTTTATACATACCCATGCTGGGTGGGAGAAATCTCTCTGTAAATGGACAATTGTGTGTAAAAAAAATCAAATAATTGTCATTTACAGAGATATTTCTCCCACCTAGCATCTGTATGTGTAAAAATACACCCCAAAACACATTATACTACTTCTCCTGAGTACGGCGGTACCACATGTGTGGCACTTTTTTGCACCCTAAGTGCGCTAAGGGGCCCAAAGTCCAATGAGTACCTTTAGGATTTCACAGGTCATTTTGCGACATTTGGTTTCAAGACTACTCCTCACGGTTTAGGGCCCCTAAAATGCCAGGGCAGTATAGGAACCCCACAAATGACCCCATTTTAGAAAGAAGACACCCCAAGGTATTCCGTTAGGAGTATGGTGAGTTCATAGAAGATTTTATTTTTGTCACAAGTTAGCGGAAAATGACACTTTGTGAAAAAAAACAATTAAAATCAATTTCCGCTAACTTGTGACAAAAAAAATAAAAATCTTCTATGAACTCACCATACTCCTAATGGAATACCTTGGGGTGTCTTCTTTCTAAAATGGGGTAATTTGTGGGATTCCTATACTGTCCTGGCATTTTAGGGGCCCTAAACCGTGAGGAGCAGTCTTGAAATGAAATTTCTCAAAATGACCTGTGAAATCCTAAAGGTACTCATTGGACTTTGGGCCCCTTAGCGCAGTTAGGGTGCAAAAAAGTGCCACACATGTGGTATCGCCGTACTCAGGAGAAGTAGTATAATGTGTTTTGGGGTGTATTTTTCCACATACCCATGCTGAGTGGGAGAAATATCTCTATAAATTGACAATTGTGTGTAAAAAAAATAAAACAATTGTCATTTACGGAGATATTTCTCCCACCCAGCATGGGTATGTGTAAAAATACACCCCAAAACACATTATACTACTTCTCCTGAGTACGGCAATACCACATGTGTGGCACTTTTTTGCAGCCTAACTGCGCTAAGGGGCCCAAAGTCCAATGAGCATCTTTAGGCTTTACAGGGGTGCTTGCAATTAGGCACCCCCCAAAATGCCAGGACAGTGAACACACCCCACAAATGACCCCATTTTGGAAAGTAGACACTTCAAGGTATTCAGAGAGGAGCATAGTGAGTCCGTGGCAGATTTCATTTTTTTTTGTCGCAAGTTAGAAGAAATGGAAACTTTTTTTTGTTTAGTTTTTTTGTTACAAAGTGTCATTTTCCGCTAACTTGTGACAAAAAATAAAATCTTCTATGAACTCACCATGCCTCTCACTGAATACTTTGGGATGTCTTCTTTCCAAAATGGGGTCATTTGGGGGGTATTTGTACTATCCTGGAATTTTAGCCCCTCATGAAACCTGACAGGTGCGCAGAAAAGTCAGAGATGCTTGAAAATGGGAAAATTCACTTTTGGCACCATAGTTTGTAAACGCTATAACTTTTACCCAATCCAATAAATATACACTGAATGTTTTTTTTTTAATCAAAGACATGTAGCAGAATAACTTTCGCGCTCAAATGTATAGGAAATTTTACTTTATTTGAAAAATGTCAGCACAGAAAGTTAAAAAAGTCATTTTTTGACAAAATTCATGTCTCTTTTGATGAATATAATAAAAAGTAAAACTCACAGCAGCAATCAAATAGCACCGAAAGAAAGCTGTATTAGTGACAAGAAAAGGAGGTAAAATTCATTTAGGTGGTAGGTTGTATGACTGAGCAATAAACCGTGAAAGCTGCAGTGGTCCGAATGGAAAAAAAGGCTCTGGTCCTTAAGGGGTTTTATGACTGCAGTCCTTAAGTGGTTAAAAGAAATGAGAGGAAAAGGTTAGTGATGGAACGTAATACCAGAAAACCTATCTGTAAGCCCTGTATGAAAAATTGAAAGTCACATCTAAACTTATTACATCACAAGACAATCTCCAAGCAATGAAACAACAAACTAATCTTGCAGATCAGTAAAAAGTTTTCAACTTATTACACTACATGGGTACAAAACTGAACAAATCTTAGACACTATTGGGTGACTGGGAGGAGCTATCCGTTCTTTTGAATTTTAGGCATCGGTTCAGAGACTCATGGACCATGGTAAGTCAGCACTCAAGCTCTTTATTAATCAGGATGTCAATCTCTCTTTTTATGTCTCATGTTGAATGCTGCACATGTCACATATAGTGATCTGGTATATTCAACTTTCTCAGTTTCTTCCACATACCTAATGTTAGATGCTTACCTAGTAAAAGGAAAGCTTCTGGCTGGTCCAGAGCCTTCCCATGTCCTTCTCGACTCCAACATTGCCACTTAGGGACCCTCTGCACATATACAGCAAGAGCTTGTTGGATGGCTGCACTCCCCTTTGTGTATGAACACAGCTGTACTGTGCATACTAGAGAAAATCCACACCTGAACAGTAAGCCAAAGCTGCTAACTCACAAGCGAGATCATGCTACTGTGCAGGCATGACCATACTCAGCAATGCTTGTACACGAAGGGGAGAGAGGCCACGAATTAGAAGAGGGGCAAGAGGCAATGGGGTCAAGGAGGTCATAAGATGCCTCTGAGCCGTATAGACCCTCATTTCTCTGATTGAAAACAATCTCCCATTTCTCTCTCAATAATCGTACAGGCTCTTGTTCAGTTTCAATCAAGTTGTTGCTGAACCTTTATCTCCTAAAGAACTCTTTAACCTCATGCATTACCATTTTTTTAAAGGAGATACTAATAGAGTCTAACTGCTGTTTTAAAGTGACACTGAAGTGAAAAAAACCTTATGATATAATGAATTTTATGTGTAGTACAAATACAGTAATGAATAAAACATTAGCAGCAAATAAAAAGTCTCATATTTATATTTTTAGTTATTTAGCTTTTTTTATAACATTGCATTATTCGCTAATATTTGCAGTTTACAAATTACACTATGTATTTTAAATGATGAAACAAAGCAGAGCTAATAACCCTTTGAACTTCCTGGCACTAAAACCTTGAGCAAATAAGGAATAGTGAGAGACAGGTTGAGATGAGTGCTTCAGAAAACAGCTAAAAATACTGTACCCCTTTTGAATAGATAACAACTGAAGTTTCTTAACTCTTCCTGTACTGGAAACAATACAATATGAGACTCATATCTGTGCTACTAATGTTCCATTTCTTTGCTGTACTACACATACAAATTATTATATCATAAGTTTATTTTCACTTCATATTCCCTTTAAATAAAAAGTCCCTCTTCTTTAATAGAGTAGTCCTGAAAATGTACCTTCATTTTATGGAACTGCATTTATTTACAAGTCAACTACCCAATCTAGCAGGGACAGTAGGGACTTTCATGTACAGTTTACCTGCCTAATAAAACCACAGGGAACTGTGTCCACGTGTGCCAAAAGCCATACTGAGCAGGCACAAGGCCGAGGGTGTGTGTGTGTGTGTGGGGGGGGGGGGGGTGCTTGGCCAGAAGTGGGTGAGCATCCCACGGCTGTTCCCACACGTGGCTAGGCGTGCAGTGCAATCTAGCCTACGTTATTAAATGGGCATGGGGAATAGTAGTATTAACAAGAGACCCTGTGGTGAGAGTAACATGGAGCATTACCATTGCTGTCCTCCCTTTGGAAATACTAATCTGGCTGCTATGGCAATCTTCTGGCTATAATACTTTATGAGCTCCTCACCTGAAAAAGTACAATTATGAGACATTTCAGAGCACATAATCTGCAAATTAGTTATGGATCAGTGGTTAATTAAATAGACCAGGATCCAAGCATTTATTAGAAATAAGTCTGCAATGGCAGCATCTATAATTCTTCTGTGACAGGTACACTTTATTGTTAATAGAAATATGGGCTTATTAGCTTTGTGAAAAATGCGGCAACCACTGTCACGCAGCAGGCCCAATATTTTCTCCACTTTTCATAGATTGCTTTTTACACTTCTTTTGTTAGCCTCCACCTAAATATTGGAATACCAGATGACCGGAAGATAGAGCCTCTGTAGTGTTTGAGAGAGAAGGACAAATATCTAAATACTTTACTAGCGTGGTGACCTTTCCAGGAAAAAAATACCAGTTAGTACGCAAGACATGGGGGCATGGTCTGTCATGCACATTATTTTGCAGTAAAGGGACCAATATAAAGGGAAGTGTTAAGTGAATGTGCTGCCCAGGGCAAGGGACTATCTCTTCCATGGATAGGATATATCGCAAACAACAAACTCTCCTACACACCTCTATTGATGTAGCATATAACCATCCCACACACAGCTTGGAGGGTTGAATAGAATCTTAGTTAAACATTATATATATATATATATATATAATATATATATATATATATATATATATATATATATATATATATATATATATATATATATATATATATATATATATATATATACTGTAGACTCTTTGTTTGGAAGCCACATTGATTCTTGGTTGTGTGGAGACACAGGGCCATATTCTATTCAAGGTGATAAGTAGCATGCAGATGCAAGCTACTTACCACCTTGCCATCATGCGAGGATTATCTGCAAATTCTATTGCCTTTTTTCTTTGCACAATAGCGGATTGTTAGGGAGCATTACTCAGGCGAAAGCCTGAGCAATGTTCCCTTTACCCAGCCGATGTGGAGTGAGGCTTTACCCTGTGAGGCTGTCCTTCAGCACCATGGCCTCGCTCCCCACACATGCGCAAGCACTCTGCAAGCATCTGCCACCATCTTCCACCTCTGCATAAAGAGACCTCCAGAGCTTTCTGTCGGGTCACCACACATTTCTGAAGCCTCCCGCAGATGCGCCATTCATCAAAGTAATTTACATATCACCGCTAATCACCCACCGCCTCTCGCCGCAAGTCTCCCGAGGGTATAATTACAGTGTATGTGTCACTGTAATTACTGTGTATCGGAGCCCTGTCAAAGCATCTTTGAATCTCCTGCCAGGGCTCCCCATTGGTCCACAATCTGGACCATTTTCATTGGTCCAGACTGTGGACCAATGGGGAGCCCTGGCTGGAGATTTAAAGATGCTTTGCTGGGGCTCCGATACACAGTAATTACAGTGACACATACACTGTAATTACATTACGGTGAGAGGCGGCAGGTGTTTAGCAGCGGTATGTATATTGGAAGGGGTGATGATGCAGCTGCATGTGGGCTTTGGCAATGTGTGGCAGCCTGACCCTTCCTTATTAAAGGAGACCCCCAGATGCAGCGGTGATGATGTGCATTAGTCTAAGCAGGCCTAAGCTAACGCACATGTCTGCCGGGGAGCATTGCTTCCCAGAGGCATGAAACTATTGGATAGCATGTAAAGAACTCATTGGGTGATTATATCACCCAAGCGTAGGTATTTACTGCGGGGGGGGGGGGAGGGGGGAGTTAGATGAAATTGGATTAGGCGATGCTCCCATTGCAATACAATATGGCCCACAGTGCTTGCAATGTTTGCATTTATCATATGACACTTAAAGTGGTGTGAAACTCAGCATTACTTATTTGCTATAAAAGATTATTTACATCATAAAATCTACTACCACAAAAAAAAAGTGTAGCAGAACAGCATTTTAAAGAGTTAAACATAGCTCTTTCTTCTTCAATGGTCTGCTTGCTGCCGCATCCGAAGAGATGATAACATTATCTTTTACTTACATAGGTTTGTCTGCTACAATTAGTATACATCCATGGCTGTGCTGAAAATGAGCTCTCTCTGCTTCAGAATCAAAGAGCTGAGAAGTGATCACTAGATTGATTTTAATATATAAACATTGCAGCTATGCAATAAAATGCAATGGCAGCTTTCAGAGCAGATAGAATGTACTTTGGGAACTTGTAATTTGTAAGCAAACAATATTACTTGTGCACAAAAACAAATATGGTAACAAAAAGGGTAATCAAAAGTAGGAAAACACATTTTTTTTATTGAATTGTATGTCAGAGTTTTATCCCAATTTAAGAGCAGTAACATCAATGATGAACAAATAAGTAAACACCAGGGACCGCTCTAATGCAGTAGCCACCTAATTTTAGTTAAACAGGAATGTCAGCCAGGACAGAAAATGTCATACGGAATCACCCAGGATATTGAAACCTAAGAGAAGTTAACAGGGATGTTAGCCAATATGAAGATGAATAAAGATTGTCAACCTTTAGGCATAGGGTTAATGGAGGTGTCAGTCAGGTTGGATAAGGTTGAGGAGTATCAGCCAAAATGGGTGTTAACAAGCTGAATAGGGGTAAGAGTAGACAGGGATCAGTTAACCCCTTAAGGACCGGGCAATGTTCAGCTGATCTGTGCTGCGTGGGCTCTCCAGCCCACAGCACAGATCAGAAATCAGCCTGGGCGATCAGACTTCCCCCCTTTTTTCACCACTAGGGAGATGTCCTGCTGGGGGGGTCTGATCGCCACTGGCTGTATTTGCTTAGCGGGGGGGCTCTTCAAAGCCCCCCTCCGCAGCGTTTTCCACCCTCTCGCCCGTTCCCTCCCTTTCCCTCATTCAATAGGCTGCGCAGGACGTATATCCGTCCTGCGCAGCCTAGGATAGATGCCGGCCTATCAGAGTGCGGCGATCCCCGGCCAATCAGAGGCCAGGGATTGCCGATCTGCCTTACGGCGCTGCTGCGCAGCAGCGCCGTTTTGATGTAAACAGTGGGGATCTCTTCCCCGCGTGTTTACATTACCCGTGCGAGCTGCAATCGGCAGCTCGCACACTGTTCACGGAGACACCCTCCGTGAACTGACATGGAAAGGCCGTTTCCATGGAAATCCACTTAAGACCTGCCGACGTTAGCTAGTCCTTAAGATGGAGAATATTTAAGGAATGCCTGTTAGAATGAAGGGGTGTCAATAAGGACAGAGAAGGTAAAGAGGCGTGTAAGAGAAGGTAAGGATGGACAAGATTAAGGAAGATATCATCCAGGATAAACAAAGCAAATCTTGTGTGAAATAACTTACAAGAAAATGTATGCTATAAATATACAAATCAGGCCTAAATGAACTATCAGAACATTAATGAGCTACTCTCCAAAATCTGCTGTAGGGAAAGGAGGAAAGCAACAGAGGAGCAAAAGGACAGATAACCATAACAAACAATGAGATGTTGGGTGGAACATGGCTTATAGTATAAATTCTTAAACATTATCTGCCCACTGGTGAGTGGTGAACTCTTAAAGGTTGCTGGCATTACAGCACTCAACCATCAGTTGAAGATGGCAATAAACTGAGGAGGAGATCGGTACCTTACCTACACTAACCAGTAGGCATGTGGGTGCCAAGGCAAAGGCAAAGAAGACCAGCCAGATGGCCACTTCAAGCTGCTTGCGCTTCCTTGTGGCTCATTTAGTACCTGCCTTGAGCCATCAGAAAGCGAGAACAGTGTGAAACAGCTGTCTGGCTGGTCTTTTTTTGCCTTGCCACCCACTTGGTGAATTTGTGTGCTGTGAGACTATCGGGTAGTGTAAGTGCATTTTCATTTCCAGTAAACGAGTGATGGATGCTGTGCCAGCCTCCTTCTCACTTTGTTGCCAAATTGTGCTACCTACCACAACTAGAGCATGCATTGTAGATTTTTCACTAACACGGAGGTGGTGTACAGTCCATTAGCGCCATTGTTACTGTTTCTGCCAAGTGATCCCTGTCTGGAGAGAGCTAGGACTGATTCTGGCCAAATCTTTCATTTGGAGATATTTATATAATCCAATAAGGAATAGAAAGGTGGCCCTACAAAGGTTGTAAATCAGTTTACAAAAAGTGGGTGAGATTAGAGAATGGAAACAATTGACATGAACGCGGTGGCAGCCCCAGTACCGCTCCACATCGATTAGCGTGAATGGCCTTCTATGGGCCTAGCTGGAGATCGCGCGTGCCGATGCGTGCGCATCTCCGCAACTCCACGAAACCGTCATCTAATTAGGCTATACAGCGCTGCGATCTAAGGCAGCGCTGTACTGGGGACAGCTGTGTGACATGGCTGTACCCCTGAGGGACATAGAAGTGATCAGCGGTGATAGGCTGAAGCCTATCACAGCCGATCGCTGTGATAGGCAGGCAGAGGGAGGGACCTGGGGAAAAAGAAAAGAGCAAATTTATTTAAAAAATAAATACTAAAAACATTTATATATATAAAAAAAAACAGCTGGGGAGCGATCAGACCCCACAAACAGAAAGCTCTGTTGGTGGGGAGAAAAAGGGGGGGAATCACTTGTGTGCTGAGTTGTGCGGGCCTGCAGCGAGCCCTTAAAGCTGCAGTGACCCAATTGAAGAAAAATGGCCTGGTCTTTAGGTGGGTTTAACACCACAGTCCTTAAGTGGTTAAGCCACCCAATTAGAGAAGTAATGTCCTGCCTGGGTGAGTATAGCAACACAGATCTAAATAGGGCAATCACCTAAAAACCAAAACATTTAGAAAGACAACTGGGTGGAAACACCCTGCTGCATGCATCTATCTTCCATCTCTCTTTGCGTATCACATTCCTTTTGCTGTATGTTCACAGGAATTACTCCAGTGAAAATGAGATTAGGGAGAAGGAGATGGAAATGTGTGGCAGGTTCAATAGCTGCAGTTATAATCAGGGTATACTGGATCAGGCATAACTTCTAGACAGGCCCTAATTGTGAGGGAACACAAAAACAGAAAGAGGAAAAGAGCCTTACAAGTTTGCTCACATTAGGGCCAGCTGAGGATTATTAGTGAAAATTCTTCAGGTTGTGCAGGTGGTGGGAGATTTTACTTCGACTAACAATATGGCGAGTGCCTAATCTTTGAGATATAATTGTACAACCTTAATATGTACCGTCCTCTGCCAAACTGTGGAATATGTGGTTGGTACTATCTCCAGGATTGATGGGAAATATTACCATGTGCCAGTTGTAGTGTATGCCATCTTAAGGAACAGATCTAATTCTTTTTTGGGAGGCAAAACCATGGAGGCTTATGGAGTTTGACTCTAGTGAGGAAACAGTTTAGAGCAGCTATTCTGCACATTTGGAAAATCCCAAGTTATATCAGTTGCACTGTAGTTGAATAAATGCTACATAGGTGCTCTGTGATATAGTTTATTTATTCAGCCTGATTCAGAACATTGGAACACACTGGACTGTGCAACTATGCTTGTTTGCAACCACTTTGTAATGGGTCAAAGAAAGGACATTTGGCAAATCTCATATTTGAATCAGGGTCAATGAGGTGCATGTTAGAGTGGATGAATGTTAGATGGGAGTGTTGTCCACAGACTACTTTGTGTTCAGACTGTGAATTTCTGTATTGCTTAATGTCTGTTAGGCTGGATCCACACTTTAAGCGCTTTTCTGAGCACTTTGTGACTGATACGCGCTTTCTGAATCGCGGTAAAAATCGTGGTAAAATAACCGCGATTTTTGGCATACGCAATCGTGGTGATTTTAACGCAATTTTTACAGCGATTTTAACCACTTGCCGACCGCCTACTTCATATTGGCGGCGGCAAAGTGGCAGCCCCAGGACCACGTAACGCAGAATGGCGTCAGGTCCTGGGGCACTGTTTTGCCGGGGATCGCGCGCTGCGATGCGCCCGCATCCGCCAGCAATAGGCTCCGCCCACCCGCGACATCAACCAACCGGCCAATCGGAAGCGCCGGCGGGTTGTTAACCCGACGATCGCCGGATAGGAACCGTATAATACGCTTTGTAATGTTTACAAAGTGTATTATACAGGCTGCAATAAAAACTAGAGCACCTGGCGCTCAGACAACAAACACTCTAATAGTTAAATCCAAGTCCTGTCAATGCGGCAAGATCTGATGTAGCAGTTCCAACACAACTCGTGTGGGGAAGAAGCTATAATTGATGAGACTTGGTAATGTGTCCGGTCATAAGTGAAGATGTATCACAGTACCTTTCTCAGATGACCAATATTTTCATGCAGAAACCTTTGATCCTACCGTCCGTGTCAGCGTGTATGGGTAGTTCCTATTCCGCGCGACTCGGATCCGAGATCACGCGAGACAGCTCACAGCCTCCGTCAACTTCCGCCGACAGTGAAGTCACCCTCTGCGTTCCAGTGCTATCCCAGGTGGTGTTGGCTCACTTCCATTACTATATCATGAAACCAATAGGAACAGGCCAAAGGTCCACACGAATAGTCACAGATGCAGGGGCCGGTACTGGGGGACCAGAATCAGCAGCAATACAATGTTCTAGCTACAATGGCTAGAACATTGTATTGCTGCTGATTCTGGTCCCCCAGTACCGGCCCCTGCATCTGTGACTATTCGTGTGGACCTTTGGCCTGTTCCTATTGGTTTCATGATATAGTAATGGAAGTGAGCCAACACCACCTGGGATAGCACTGGATTACAGAGGGTGACTTCACTGTCGGCGGAAGTTGACGGAGGCTGTGAGCTGTCTCGCGTGATCTCGGATCCGAGTCGCGCGGAATAGGAACTACCCATACACGCTGACACGGACAGTAGGATCAAAGGTTTCTGCATGAAAATATTGGTCATCTGAGAAAGGTACTGTGATACATCATCACTTATGACCGGACACATTACCAAGTCTCATCAATTATAGCTTCTTCCCCACACGAGTTGTGTTGGAACTGCTACATCAGATCTTGCCGCATTGACAGGACTTGGATTTAACTATTAGAGTGTTTGTTGTCTGAGCGCCAGGTGCTCTAGTTTTTATTGCATCCTCCTTTTAGGGCTTGGGGACTGGCCCTGAGTACACCTGTGCTGCTCTGTATTCACATTGCGCCACTGCCCATATCTCTATTGTATTATACAGGCTGCCTCCTGCCCTGGTGGTCCCAGTGTCCGAGGGACCACCAGGGCAGGCTGCAGCCACCCTAGTCTGCACCCAAACACACTGATCTGCCCCCCTGCCCCCTGATTGCCCACAGCACCCCTCAGACCCCCCCCCCTCTGCCCACCCCCCAGACCACTGTTTGCACACAATCACCCCCCTAATCACCCATCAATCACTCCCTGACACTATCTATCAACGCTATTTTTTTTTAGTCCCTAAACTGCCCCCTGGGTACTCCTGATCACCCCCCCCACCCCTCAGATTCTCCCCAGACCCCCCCCCCAGACCCCCCGCCCCTGTGTACTGTATGCATCTATCCCCCCTGATCACCTGTCAATCACCTGTCAATCACCTGTCAATCACCCATCAATCACCCCTGTCACTGCCACCCATCAATCAGCCCCTAATCTGCCCCTTGCGGGCAATCTGATCACCCACCCACACCAATAGATCGCCTGCAGAGCCGACATCAGATCACCTCCCAAGTGCAGTGTTTACATCTGTTCTCTACTCTAAACACCCACTAATTACCCATCAATCACCCATCAATCCCCCCTATCACCACCCATCAGATTAGACCCTAATCTGCACCCAATCACCCGCCCACACGCTCAGATTGCCCTCAGACCCCCCCCCCCCTTATCAATTCGCCAGTGCATTATTTACATCCGTTCTTCCCTGTAATAACCCACTGATCACCTGTCAATCACCCCCTGTCACTGCCACCCATCAATCAGCTCCTAACCTGCCCCTTGCGGGCAATCTGATCACCCACCCACACCAATAGATCGCCCACAGATCCGACATCAGATCACCTCCCAAGTGCAGTGTTTACATCTATTCTCTCCTGTAAACACCCACTAATTACCCATCAATCACCCCCTATCACCACCTGTCACTGTTACCCATCAGATCAGACCCTAATCTGCCCCTTGCGGGCACCCAATCACCCGCCCCAAACGCTCAGATTGCCCTCAGACCCCCCCCCCCCCCCCCCCCCAATCAATTCACCAGTGCAATATTTACATCTGTTCTTCCCTGTAATAACCCACTGATCACCTGTCAATCACCTATCAATCACCCATCAATCAACCCCTGTCACTGCCACCCATCAATCACCCCCTGTCACTGCCACCCATCAATCAGCCCCTAACCTGCCCCTTGCGGGCAATCTGATCACCCACCCACACCATCAGATTGCCCCAAACCTACCCTCAGATCACCTCCAAAGTGCATTGTTTACATCTGTTCTGCCATCTAATCACCCACTGATCACCCATCAATCAGCCCCTGTCACTGCTACCCATCAGATTAGACCCCTATCTGCCCCTAGGGCACCCAATCACCCACCCACACCCTCAGAACGCCCTCAGACCCCAGCCCTGATCACCTCGCCAGTGCATTGCTTGCATCTATTCCCCCCACTAATCACACCTTGAGACACCCATCAGTCACCTCCTGTCACCACCTGTCACTCCCTAACACACCTATCCATCAAATCAGACCCTAATTTGCCCCGTGTGGGCTCCTGATCACTGGGCCAAACCCTCAGATCCCCCTCAGACCCCCTTCCGATCACCTCCCCAGTGCATTGATTGCATCTATTTTCCCCTCTAACCACCCCCTGAGACACCCATCAATCACCTCCTGTCACCCCCCTAGCACTCCTATCCATCAGATCAGGCCCAATACAACCTGTCATGTAAGAGGCCACCCTGCTTATGACCGGTTCCACAAAATTCGCCCCCTCATAGACCACCTGCCATCAAAATTTGCAGATGCTTATACTCCTGAACAGTCATTTTGAGACATTTGGTTTCCAGACTACTCACGGTTTTGGGCCCGTAAAATGCCAGGGCAGTATAGGAACTCCACAAGTGACCCCTTTTTAGAAAAAAGACACCCCAAGGTATTCTGTTAGGTGTATGAAGCGTTCATAGAAGATTTTTATTTTTTGTCAAAAGTTAGCGGAAATTGATTTTTATTGTTTTTTCACAAAGTTTCATTTTTCACTAACTTGTGACAAAAAAATAAGATCTTCTATGAACTCACCATACACCTAACGGAATACCTTGGGGTGTCTTCTTTTTAAAATGGGGTCACTTGTGGCGTTCCTATACTGCCCTGGCATTTTAGGGTCCCTAAACCGTGAGGAGTAGTCTAGAAAACAAATGCCTCAAAATGACCTGTGAATAGGACGTCGGGCCCCTTAGAGCACCTAGGCTGCAAAAAAAGTGTCACACATGTCGTATCGCCTTACTCAGGAGAAGTAGTATAATGTGTTTTGGGGTGTATTTTTACACATACCCATGCTGGGTGGGAGAAATCTCTCTGTAAATGATAATTTTTTGATTATTTTTACACACAATTGTCCATTTACAGAGCTATATGTCCCACTCAGCATGGGTATGTGTAAAAATACACCCCAAAACACATTATACTACTTCTCCTGAGTACGGCGATACCACATGTGTGGCACTTTTTTGCACCCTAACTGCGCTAAGGGGCCCAAAGTCCAATGAGCACCTTTAGGCTTTACAGGGGTGCTTACAACTGAGCACCCCCCAAAATGCCAGGACAGTAAACACACCCCACAAATGACCCCATTTTGGAAAGTAGACACTTCAAGGTATTCAGAGAGGGGCATGGTGAGTCCTTGGCAGATTTCATTTTTTTTTTTCGCAAGTTAGAAGAAATGGAAACTTTCTTTTTCCTTTTTTTTTGTCACAAAGTGTCATTCTCCGCTAACTTCTGACACAAAATAAAATCTTCTATGAACTCACCATGCCTCTCAGTGAATACTTTGGGATGTCTTCTTTCCAAAATGGGGTCATTTGGGGGGTATTTATACTATCCTGGAATTTTAGCACCTCATGAAACATGACAGGTGGGCGGAAAAGTCGGAGATGCTGGAAAATGGGAAAATTCACTTTTTGCACCATAGTTTGTAAACGGTAGAACTTTTACCCAAACCAATAAATATACACTTAATGTTTTTTTTTTAATCAAAGACATGTAGCAGAATAACTTTCGCGCTCAAATGTATAGGAAATTTTACTTTATTTGAAAAATGTCAGCACAGAAAGTAAAAAAAGTCATTTTTTTGTCAAAATTCATGTCTTTTTTGATGAATATAATACAAAGTAAAACTCACAGCAGCAATCAAATCGCACCAAAAGAAAGCTGTATTAGTGACTAGAAAAGGAGGTAAAATTGATTTAGGTGGTAGGTTGTACGACCGAGCAATAAACCGTTAAAGCTGCAGTGGTCTGAATGGAAAAAAAGGCTCTGGTCCTTAAGGGGTTTTATGACTGCAGTCCTTAAAGGATACCCCAACTGAAATGTGACATAATGAGATAGACATGTTTATGTACAATGCCTAGCACACAGATAACTGTGCTGTGTTCCTTTTTTTCTTTCTCTGCCTGAAAGAGTTAAATATCAGGTATGTAATTGGCTGACTCAGTCCTGACTCAAACAGGAAGTGACTACAGTGTGACCCTCACTGATAAGAAATTCCCCTTTTTTACCTCTTTCTTGCTCTCAGAAGCCATTTTCTGCTAGGAAAGTGTTTTATAGTTGGAATTTCTTATCAGTGAGGGTCACACTGTAGTCACTTCCTGTTTGAGTCAGGACTGAGTCAGCCACTTGCATACCTTATGTTAACTCTTTCAGGCAGAAAAATAAAAAAAGGAACACAGCATAGGTATCTGTGTGCTAGGCATTGTACATACACATGTCTATCTCATTATGTCACATTTCAGTTGGGGTATCCTTTAAGTGGTTAATGAAAGTGAATGGGAGAAATGAAAAAAAAAAACGCTAATCAATCACTAAGCGCTCAGTGTGGCTGAGCACTTAAAGATTGTTTAAGACACTTGAGGAGTAGCAATATATACACTCAATGCGGTCACTCCAAGGTGTGCTCCAGTAACAGGTACCATTTATCTTGGAGGAGGGATGGCGTTCCATAGAGTATATCGGCAATGGCTTCTCACCACTCCATCATCATCCAAAAAAGTTATCTTGGAGACTTGGAGATTTACGCTTGGAAAGAGGGCAAAATGAAAGTTATCTGCAGTAATGATTGTTCCAAGAGGACAGGCCCCTGCATGCTTTAGACAACACTCTGCAGGGTATTCAACGCGTGCAGGTGAACTGCTCCTGCACGTGTTGTCTGATGTGAAAGAGTCCTTAGTAAGGCAACATTAATCGAGTGTCGGCAGGGCCGGATTTGAACTTTTTACCCCCCCAAGGCCCACTATTACCAGCTGCTCCCGGACTGGCAACATCCTAAACTTCCACTCCAACACGGCAGACATTAGACTATAGACTCTTCTGAGGACAGTTAGTAAAGTAATGGCAGGGATAACATTATAAGCTCCTCTGAGGACAGTTAGTGACATGATGGCAATGATTAGATTGTAAGTTCCTCGGTGAGCAGTACATTCAGTGGGTAAAAGGCTCTCAGGAAAAAAAAGGTTATAAAAGTTAATTGGATCACTGTTTGCCCAGAAATCCTGAGGAAATTGAACACTAGGGAGGTTAAGGGGCCCCAGTCTGCTGGTGCGCAAGTCATTAACCTATCCCTCTCCACTGGCATCTTTCTGTCTTCACTCAAAAAGGCTGTTGTGAAACTATTACTTAAAAAACCATCTCTAGATCCTACCGAACTTGCCAACTACTGGCTTGTGTCACGTCTCCCATTCACATCATTACTTAAAGGATACCCGAACTGACATGTGACATGATGAGATAGACATGTTTATGTACAGTGCCAAGCACACAAATAACTATGCTGTGTTCCTTTTTTTTCTTTCTCTGCCTGAAAGAGTTAAATATCAGGTATGCAAGTGGCTGACTCAGTCCTGACTCAGGTGGAAGTGACTACAGTGTGACACTCACTGATAAGAAATTCAAACTATAAAACACTTTCCAAGCAGAAAATGGCTTCTGAGAGCAAGAAATAGGTAAAAAAAAGGGAATTTCATATCAGTGAGGGTCACACTGTAGTCACTTCCTGTCTGGGTCAGGGCTGAGTCAGCCCCTTGCATACCAGATATGTAGCTCTTTCAGGCAGAGAAAGAAAAAAAAGGAACACAGCATAGTTATTTGTGTGCTAGGCACTGTACATACCCATGTGTATCTCATCATGTCACATGTCAGTTCGGGTATCCTTTAAGGTTGGTAATTGTGCAGGCGCAGTATGCTTCTGAACATAGGAGCGTGGACTAAGAAACACGCAGCCAGGGCCACACATGTGCAGTGGTCCCCAACTGGCTCAGTTGTGAACGTTGTTAGAGCTGAGGTGGAACAGATGGGACATCAAGTGTGACCCTCACTGATAAGAAATTCCCTTTTTTACCTCTTTCTTGCTCTCAGAAGCCATTTTCTGCTAGGAAAGTGTTTTATAGTTGGAATTTCTTATCAGTGAGGGTCATACTGTAGTCACTTCCTGTCTGAGTCAGGACTGAGTCAGCCACTTGCATACCTGATATTTAACTCTTTCAGGCAGAGAAAGAAAAAAAGGAACACAGCATAGTTATTTGTGTGCTAGGCACTGTACATACCCATGTCTATCTCATCATGTCACATGTCAGTTCGGGTATCCTTTAAACCCCATATGCATGCTGAACTAAGCCATTATCTATCTGCTAACTCCCTGCTAGATCAGTTCTAGTCTGGCTTTCGCTCTAACCTCTCCACAGAAACAACTCTTAATAAAAAGGCCATGATTCCATACTCATC
The DNA here is from genome assembly GCF_040937935.1 of Hyperolius riggenbachi. Taxonomy (NCBI): domain Eukaryota; kingdom Metazoa; phylum Chordata; class Amphibia; order Anura; family Hyperoliidae; genus Hyperolius; species Hyperolius riggenbachi. The sequence goes on along the minus strand of NC_090652.1, from coordinate 130,735,888 downwards.
CATCTTGATCTGTCATCAGCTTTGGATACTGTCGACCACACCTTACTACAGATACTTTCATCTGTAGGCATAAAGGTATCTCTTTAGAAGCTCTTTCACTGTCTCTTACTCAGATCAGATCCTTTGTCCGTGGGGGTACATCAAGGCTCTATCCTTGGCCCCCTTCTCTTTTCCATCTACATGCACGGTCTTAGCAACTTATTCAACTCATTTGGTTTTTAATACCACTTATATGCAGATGATATACAACTGTACCTCCCGGCCTCAGACCTTAACTCTCTCCTTAAATGTGTTTCTGACTGCTTGTCTGCTATATCCTTTTTCATTTCCTCTTGCTTCTTAAAACTTAATATAAGTAAAACAGATCTAATCATTTCTCCACCATATCTGTCTATCTCCCTACTTGAAATAACAACAAATGTTAATAACCCCTACAACTTCAATTCCCAAAGCACGGTGCGTAGGGATAGTATTTAACTCTCCTATCTCATTCATTCCTCACATTCACTCCCTAACCAGCTCCTGTCATCTCCAAATCAAAAATATATACCTTGTATCCAACCTTTCCTCACTTAGGACAAAATGTTAGAACATGCTGTTATTATATGTCGTTTGGATTATTGTAATATACTGCTTTGTGGACTAACAACTAAAAGACTGGCACTGCTCTATTCTGTACTCAACTGCTTAACTCATTCATCTTTCTTCTAACTCTGCCGCTCCTCTCTGTCAAGCTCTTCAACCCTAAGCTACATAGCTCCCCACAGTCTCTCATCCCCTGTACATCTCTTCACTAGTTTCCAGATACCAACCCATCTGCAATCTCAGATTTGCACATGTCCTTCTTTTGTCCTCCTCAGTGACTGGATAGTGTAATGGTTAAGGGCTCTGCCTCTGACAAGGGACACCAGGGTTTGAATCTTGGCTCTGCCTGTTCAGTAAGCCAGCACCTATTCAGCAGGTGACCTTAGGCAAGTCTCCCTAACACTGCTACTGCCTGTAGAGCGTATCCTAGTGGCTGCAGCACTGGCACTTTGAGTCCGCGAGGAGAAAAGCGCTATATAAGTGTTTGTCTTTGTCTTTTTTTGTCTCTAGAATCACCTCCTTACACCTACGTATACAAGATTATTCAAGATTTCTCATGTGCTTCACCCTTTCTCTGGAATCCTCTTCCTCATCACATATTTCACTCTCCAACGTTTGATAACTTTAATCGCTCTCTCAAAACTCACTTTTTCCTAACAAGTTCATTCACTTCTTTCACAGCTCCTTTTCAGATGGCCCTCTTTTCAAGTCCCTTCACTGGCTCCCTGTCCCCCTAAAGGGGCCCATAAACCTAACAATTTGCCCGCCGATATACAGCAGATTCGATCAATGTGATCAAATCTGCTGTGAAATCGCTGCGCAAATGCTGACAGAACAATCGATTTCAGTCCAAAATCAATCGTTCCCGTCGATCCGTCCATGCAGAAGATTTTGCTTGATCGCCGGCGGGTCGGGAGTGCGTCGATAGCGGCGTTCGAATGGCCGACGACCGATGCTAGCTGTAATACTTTACCTGTTCTGCCGACGCATGTCCCCGCTCTCTCCGCTGTCTTTTTCTCTGCGCTGGGCTCCGAGTACGGCTGGCTTCACTGAACTTCCTGTCCCGGCAGGAAGTTTAAACAGTAGAGTGCCCTCTACTGTTCCCCGGACAGGAAGTTCAGTGAAGCCAGCCAGACTCGGAGCCCAGTGCGAAGAAGAAGACAGCGGAGACCGGGGGTCTCGCACCGGCGGAGCAGGTAATGTATAGCTGGCGTGGGGTGGGGGGGGGGGCTTAGGGCAGCGGCAGCTTCACAGATGGTGAATCGATTTCATGCTGAAATCGATTCACAATCTGTTTGCAGTAAAGGCAGCCATACGATCCCTCCTGAACAGATTCGATCAGAGAGGGATCTATCTGTTGGTCAATCTGATGGCAAATCGACCAGTGGATGGCAACCTTAAGAAATATGTTCACTAGCAGAATACAACTTCTGAGAGCAGGGTAGAGATAGAGAAAGGTCAGTAGTTCATGTATTTTAACTTTGGGACTCTTATAGGCTGCCATTTAGCAGAGACAATAAAACATTCAAACATTCAATCAAACCAGGGTCCCCACTGGTGCAGATGCTGACCTTGAAGTCGTCCTCTACTGCTCCTGTACGAGCACCGCTGTCAATTAAGTCCACCTTGTACTGCGCAGGCAGTGGCACTTGCACAGGTGCAGTGGAGGACAACCTCGAGGTCAGCCTCTGCGCCAGCGGGGACCCCAGGACAGCGGCTGGGAGTGGAGCTGCAGCACTGGATGTATCAACAGGAAGGGGCTGGAGGAAACCCCAGGTAAGTAGATCAGTGGGAAGCATATTTTGGCTGATGCTTCCAGTGTTGCTTCCTCATAACTACGTTGGTTAAATCCTAATGTGTTTTGTTGGGCAAAATTATGCTAAGGACCTATTCTCACTTGAGCTGCGCAGTTCTGGACGTATCTTTTAATGTGTGGCTTTCAGGACACCGTGTATGTTTGTACTTGAATAAACGTTTGTGCTCTCCATGGGAGTACAATGTAATTCAATGCACACATGCTGGCAGCGTCCACAAAAAGCAAACTTATTAGCTTAGCAAATTGTTATATTCTCTGTACTGATTCAATCTAGGGGACATGGACTTTGCATGAATTGCACATTTAAAAAATATAAGCATATAACAATAAATGCTTTGCTAAGCCTTGCTCTGCCTGTTTGGCAACTTAGATCTGTAGCAGCATAATTTCTTGTCCGGGCTTATTTCCATAGAAGAGATGCATGCCAGTCTGATCAAACCTATAGCTCTGTAAAACTGCCTATGTACCATACAATCGTTCCTGTACCATTTTTTCCAATCTTATAACCAGTGTTGCTCGGATACCTCATTATCCTATTCGAGTTTGGTCGAATTCGGATAGTAAACTATCCGGATTCACTCGAAGTTCAATATCCGAGTTAATCGAATATCCGATTCAACCTCGGATATCCGACGTAACTATCCGAGTCTGTATTTGAGTAAAATATTCGAGCTGGCCTTAAATAGCTTTTAAAATTTGTATTGGAGGTCAATGATGCATGAAACCACCTTTTTTATGAAGAAAAACATCAAGTGATTATGCGGTGATGTAGTAGTTATAAAAAAGGTATCAAAAATATTAAATTAACTTCATGAAAAGTGTTTGCATGAGAAGGTGTGTCCAAAATGGTTGTAAGTTGGAAGTCTTATTTTACGTCGTCTTCATCTTCTTCTTCTATATCTTCTTCTTCTTCTTCTATATCTTCTTCTTTTTCTTCTTCTTCTATATCTTCTTCTACTCGAATCTTCTTCATCTTCTACTTCTTGTATCTTCTTCTTGTATCTTCTTCTTCTTCTATATCTTCTTCTTCTTCTATATCTTCTTCTTCTTCTTCTTCTTCTTCTTCTTATATATCTTCTTCTTCTTCTTATATATCTTCTTCTTCTTCTTCGTCTTCTTCGTTTTCTATATCTTCTTCTTCTTCGTCTTCTATATCTTCTTCTTCTATATCTTCTTCATCTTCTTCTTCTATATCTTCTTCTTCTATATCATCTTCTTCTTCCTATCATTATATTAAGTGTCTTGGTTTTCCTTTCTTTTGTAATATTTTTTTTACTTCATTTGTGGAAATATTTTATTTTAATAACAACACCATAGTTATATTTGTGTTGATGGCATAATAGGTAGGTAGTGGCACATTGCAAGCCACAGCGCCTTTTTCTGTGTACCCTGGCGGTGGTAAAACACAGACATCGGCAGGAGGAGGAAGTAGTTGCAGGCTTGTTGCAGCTATTGTAGTGTGGTAAAAGCTGTCGGTAGGAGAGTGGGTGGGCAGGTGGCAGCAGAAAATAGTTATTCTGCTGTTCTCCCTGGCAGTGGTAGCAGCACACAGACAGCAGAAGCTTAATGCAGCTACAGGAGGAGGAGTAGTGTGTGTCAGGCAGTGTGATGTGACTGACATAATAGGCCCTGGTTCCTAGCGGTGGTACCAGGGCCGTAAATAAACAGCATGAGGTTCCAGACAGTGGTCGTGAAGCCCACATTGTGTCCAATACACAATTGGGACAGCACAGTTTTCAACCCGGACACCTCTAAAATAATTAAAAAAAATTTTTTTCAAATTAATGCAGGCAGCTATTTTTGAGCGTAATAGCTGTTGACGCATGTTCAGCAGCACCTTGTAATGTGTTCCCTGGCAGTGGAGACACAGACAGCAGGAGGAAATACAACAGCAGGCAGCGTGAGGAGGATGAGTGTGTGTGGCAGACTGGCATTTGGCATTTGGCAGCAGGAGGGCAGGCAGCGAGACATAATAGGCCCTGGTTCCTAGCGGTGGTTCCAGGGCCGTAAATAAACACCATGAGGTTCCAGACAGCGGTCGTGAAGCCCACATTGTGTCCAATACACAATTGGGACAGCACAGTTTTCAACCCGGACACCTCTAAAATAATTTTAATTTTTTTTTTTTTTTAAATAATGCAGCTATTGTTGAGCGTAATAGCTGGTGACGCATGGGCAACAGCACCTTGTAATGTGTTCCCTGGCAGTGGAAACACACAGACAGCAGGAGGAAATACAGCAGCAGCAGCAGCAGGTGTAATACTAATGTGTGTGCGCCAGGAACAGGGGCCAGGAATTCACCTTCCACCCAAGCCTGGTTCATTTTGAGAAACGTCAGTCTGTCCACAGACTTGTGAGACAGACGAGATCGCTTCTCAGTGACGACTCCACCGGCTGCACTGATGCAACGCTCTGACAGTATGCTGGAAGGGGGGCAGGAGAGCACTTCCAGGGCGTACTGCGCAAGCTCACTCCAGATCGGCAGGTGCTTGACCCAATACTCCATGGGATCAACAGGGGCCACGCTGTCAAGCCCGCTGAAGGACCCCATGTAGCCAGCCACCATGCGGGTCAAGCGCTGCCTGTGACTGGAGAAGGATGCTGCTGCAGGCACCTCCTCTCTAGTCCTTGGCAGCTCTACACTCATGTAGAGCTCTTGGGTCAGAGACAGCAGGTCTGTGGTGCGCGTGCGCTTGCTGCTGGTGGATGCAGGCACCTGCTGCTGCCTCTGTGCTGGCTGGACAGTGGCGGTGGATGTCTGAGGGAAGGCTTCCTCCAAGCGCTCAACAAGGGACAGCTGAAAATCTCTCATTTGTTGCGCACGGTCTCCTCCTGCAGGCAGGAACTGGCTGAGCTTCCCCTTCAGACGTGGGTCCAGCATCATGCAGATCCAGATGTCCTCCCTCTGCTTCATCTGGATCACCCTTGGGTCCTTGCGCAGGCACCTCAGCATGTGCGCTGCCATTGGGAAGAGTCTGGCCACGTCTGTTGGCACATCATCGGCAGCCCCAGAGCCGACAGTGCTGTCCTCCTCGGCCTCCTCCACCTCATCCTCTTTCCACCCCCGCACCAGTCCAGCTGCGCTCTGCTGCTCCCCCTCATCAGCAGCAAGGTCAGGGACCTCCACCAACTCCAAGCCCTCCTCCTCCTCAGAAGTGGCCTGTGAAGGTGCCTGCAGCTCCTGCTGGTCCAAGGTTGCCGCTCCCTCTTCCAGCAGTGCATACAGGGCCCTGTCCAGCACACACACCAAGGGGACCCACTCGCACACCATTGCATGGTCCCTGCTGACCATGTTGGTGGCCTGCAGGAAGGGTGCCAGGACTGAGCACACCTGCTGCATGTGCCCCCAGTCCTCTGTGGAGATGATGGATGGGAGGTTGGTGGCGGCACGCCCAGTTGCAGTGATGGAGGCAACTGTTGCACGTGCAATGTACTGGCTGACAGCCTGCCTCTGTTTAACCAGACGCTCCAACATCGCCAGGGTGGAGTTCCAGCGAGTTGGAACATCGATCATGAGCCAGTGCTGTGGCAGGTGCAGCTCCTTCTGCACCTCTTCCAGGCTCACTACGGCTGCAGGCGAGAGCCGGAAATGACGCACGACCTTCCTTGCTGCCTCAAGGAGTCGGTCCATCCCCTGGTAGGTCCGCAGGAACTTTTGGACTACCAGGTTCAGGACGTGCGCCAGGCAGGGGATGTGGGTCAGGTCTGCCCTGCTGATTGCAGCAACCAGGTTTGCCCCATTGTCGGACACCACCTCTCCAACTCTGAGGCCTCTGGGGGTCAGCCAATTCCTCTCCTGCTCTCGGAGTTTGGCCAGGACATGGTTCGCCGTCAGTTTGGTCTTCCCTAGGCTGACCAATTCCAGCAGCGCTTGGCAGTGGCGGGGCTTCACACTGCTGCTGAGGCGGGGGGTTTGGGCTGGTGTGCCGGAGGATGGAAGCGGATCAGAGGAACCTGCTGCAATTCCGCTGACCCTGCATGGTGGCACCATCCACTGCGTTGTTGGTGCTGCTGCTGCTCTGACAGTGCCCGTTGCTGCTCCCCCATCCTCACCCCCTTCCACCAAGCTGACCCAATGCGCGGTGAAGGACAGATAGCGGCCTGTATCAAACTGGCTGCTCCACGAGTCCATGGTGACGTGGACCCATTGACCCACCGCATGCTCCAGCCCGCTCCGGACATTGGCCATCACAGAGCGGTGAATTGCAGGGATGGCCGTGCGTGAGAAAAAATGACGGCTGGGGATTGGCCAATCGGGGGCTGCACACATCAGGAGCGCACGCATGTCGCTCCCCTCCTGCACAAGGGAATAAGGCAGGAGTTGGGAGCCCATGGCCCGTGCCAGTAAGCCGTTCAGCTGATGCACGCGACGGCTGCTGGGAGGCAGAACCCTGACCACCCCCTGGAAGGTGTCGCTGAGCAGGGTCTGGCGACGCCTTTTGCTGGCACGGGAATCAGTGGAGGGAGCAGAGGAGGCCACTGAGGACTGGCTGCCAGAACAGGCTTCAGTGTCGGCGGCAGGAGTTGCAGAGGGAGGAGGAGCAGTGCGTTGCTGACGTACTCCTGCTAGTGCTGCTGGAGGAGGTGGAGGAGGGCGGGTGGCTGCTGCCGACGGCTTCGCAGTGGTGGCGGGTCTGCCACTGCCAGCTTCCTTCAGCTTCACGAATTCCTCATGCTCGTGAAAGTGTTTCCCTGCAAGATGGTTGACCAGAGAGGTGGTGCCAAATATAGAGGGCTCCTTCCCTCTGCTGAGCTGCTTGCAGGTGGCATACTTGCACTCCAGATGTGGCAGGGTGAAAAAATTCCATAATGGGGAGGTGAAGTTGCCCCTTCGGCTGGAAGGTGCTGCTGCCGCTGGTCTCCCTGTGGTGGTTGGGGGGGGGTTCTTGGTGCGGCTGGTGGCGGCACTGGCAGAACTCGTCTCCGAATCAGCACGCTGTGTGACCTGCATACCACGCCCACTTGTGATCCTGCCCATGCCTGCGATGCTGATCCTTCTAGCAAGGCCCACAGACGCATCCTCCTCCTCCTCCTCAGAGCTGATGACATCCCCACTCCCAGGACCTGGCACCCAGTCTCTGTCCTTCACCCTGTCATCATCATCCTCCCCCTCCGCAAACATCTCCTGCTGGGATCCCACAAACTCCCCTTCTGCATGCATGGGTGGATGGACAGTCACCACTGTATGACTGTCCAAAGCATCATCCCCCAAAGTGCCCATGAGCATTCCTTCCTCCGCCAATTCTGCCGCAACAGCATTCCATAACCCCACTGTGCTTGGGGATAAGAAGGTGCTGAGTGACAGGGTGCTGGTGTCGCCCGCTGGGGCTGGAGAACTGCACTCCTCCTCCTCCTCCCCAGGCAGTGCTGGTCGGCTGCTGCTGCTCTTGCGAACAAGAGTGGTGGCGGGGGTGGAGGACTCGGTTCCAGAGCTAATGGTGGCCTGCTCATCCACCATCAGTTCCACCACAGAGTCTGCGTCCTACTTCTCAATAGGACGGCGGTGGGAGGAACATCTGGGCCACATGCTGCTGCTGCTGCTGCTGTGTCTCTGCAGCGTGACTCCCAGCTGTTGGGCGGCCAAGGCGTCCACAACCAGTGGCTAATGGCGGAATAGCCACTAGTGCAGACGCAGAACTGCGCATGGTGGTGGTGGCGCGGCTGCCACGCCCACGACCTCCTCTCTTGGCGATGCCCTTGCCCAAACCGCGGCTGCCAGTGCCAGACATCGTATATTTTTAATATTATACAAATGAAAAAAAAAACGTATGTATGTAAAGGCGGGTGGGACAAGTGCGGTACTTTAATGGGGTGGGACTAGTGGTGGTGGGTGTGTGAGGTGACGGACTGTACTCTACAGCAGAGATCGGTGTACCGCTAACGAGAGAGTGTGCACTGCACACACAAAGACCCTAGCTGAGGCTGACTGACGGTGTCCCTATACACAGACTACAGTACAATTCAGCGAATACACAATAGAAGTAATATATAAACAATAGGACGTGTGTAGCACTAACGAGAGGGTGCGGACAGCGCAGATGTGCACTGCGCACACAAAGACCCTAGGTAACGCGGTGACGGACGGTCCCTATACACAGACTAGAGTACAGTACACTACAGTACTACTAACTAAACAATAGAAGAATCTAGCTAAATAATAGAACAGGTGTGACTAGATTACAGAGAGCAGTTAGAGGACAGGTATAGCAGTAAAGCTGGGCCTTGCTAACTACAAAATAGTACCATAATCTATCAAACACAGAAGTAGTAGTACAGGAGTAGAGTAGGACAGGTGAGAGCACAGGTAGGTAACTAGAGACTAGAGCACAGAACAGGGCAGGCTGCCTTGCCTAGGCACAGGGCCTAGCTGCTGGCTGCAGCTGCAGCACCAGTGACAGACTGTCTCCCTCCCTAGTCCCTAGTAATCACACAAACTAAACTGCCTAAAATACAATCTATCTACAATACAAAGCAATACAGTTGAATATCAAGTGTTGGAGTGTAAAAACGCTTGGTTTAGAACAATAGAAATGCACTTGCACACAGACAAAAAGCACTGGAGCAGTCTCTCAGTACTATCAGTTAGTGTTGGGCGAACAGTGTTCGCCACTGTTCGGGTTCTGCAGAACATCACCCTGTTCGGGTGATGTTCGAGTTCGGCCGAACACCTGACGGTGCTCGGCCAAACCGTTCGGCCATATGGCCGAACTAAGAGCGCATGGCCGAACGTTCTCCGAACGTTCGGCTAGCGCTGTGATTGGCCGAACGGGTCACGTGGTTCGGACCCGAACGCGCTCTGATTGGCCGAACTGTCACGTGGTTCGGGTAAATAAATACCCGAACCACGTCATATCTCCGCCATTTGTCTGTGGGTTTAGCTTTGGGTAGGCAGGCAGGGTAGTTCGCGCTCCAGCCACGCTAGCCAGGGTCCCCCCTGTCATTGTGTCACTGCTGGGAACAGTAGTACACCGCTTGCTCAGCCACACTATATAGCATTCTGTTTACTGCCACTCTGTGTACCTCGCTCAGCCACACTATATAGCATTCTGTTTACTGCCACTCTGTGTCTGCTGGGAATAGTAGTACACCGCTTGCTCAGCCACACTATATAGCATTCTGTTTACTGCCACTCTGTGTACCTCGCTCAGCCACACTATATAGCATTCTGTTTACTGCCACTCTGTGTCTGCTGGGAATAGTGGTACACCGCTCGCTCAGCCACACTATATAGCATTCTGTTCACTGTTCTGTGTCTGCTTGGAATAGTGGTACACCGCTCGCTCAGCCACACTATATAGCATTCTGTTTACTGTTCTGTGTCTGCTGGGAATAGTGGTACACCGCTCGCTCAGCCACACTATATAGCATTCTGTTCACTGTTCTGTGTCTGCTGGGAATAGTGGTACACCGCTCGCTCAGCCACACTATATAGCATTCTGTTTACTGTTCTGTGTCTGCTGGGAATAGTGGTACACCGCTCGCTCATCCACACTATATAGCATTCTGTTCACTGTTCTGTGTCTGCTGGGAATAGTGGTACACCGCTCGCTCAGCCACACTATATAGCATTCTGTTCACTGTTCTGTGTCTGCTGGGAATAGTGGTACACCGCTCGCTCAGCCACACTATATAGCATTCTGTTCACTGTTCTGTGTCTGCTGGGAATAGTGGTACACCGCTCGCTCAGCCACACTATATAGCATTCTGTTTACTGTTCTGTGTCTGCTGGGAATAGTGGTACACCGCTCGCTCATCCACACTATATAGCATTCTGTTTACTGTTCTGTGTCTGCTGGGAATAGTGGTACACCGCTCGCTCAGCCACACTATATAGCATTCTGTTTACTGTTCTGTGTCTGCTGGGAACAGTAGTACACCGCTCGCTCAGCCAGAGTATATAGCATTGTGTTTACTGCCACTCTGTGTACACCGCTCAGCCAGACTATATACCATTGTTTACTGACACTCTGTGTACACCGCTCAGCCAGACTATATACCATTGTTTACTGACACTCTGTGTACACCGCTCAGCCAGACTATATACCATTGTTTACTGCCACTCTGATTCTGCTGGGAACAGTAGTACACCGCTCGCTCAGCCAGACTATATACCATTGTTTACTGACACTCTGTGTACACCGCTCAGCCAGACTATATACCATTGTTTACTGCCACTCTGATTCTGCTGGGAACAGTAGTACACCGCTCGCTCAGCCAGACTATATACCATTGTTTACTGACACTATATAGCAGACTATATAGCATTGTGTGTACACCGCTCAGCCAGACTATATACCATTGTTTACTGACACTCTGTGTACACCGCTCAGCCAGACTATATACCATTGTTTACTGCCACTCTGATTCTGCTGGGAACAGTAGTACACCGCTCGCTCAGCCAGACTATATACCATTGTTTACTGACACTCTGTGTACACCGCTCAGCCAGACTATATACCATTGTTTACTGCCACTCTGATTCTGCTGGGAACAGTAGTACACCGCTCGCTCAGCCAGACTATATAGCATTGTGTTTACTGCCACTCTGTGTACACCGCTCAGCCACACTATATAGCATTGCGTACTCTGCCAGTCAGTGTGTATATTGCTGGGATCAGTAATACTCCACTCACCGTCAACCACTATATGAGCTCAACATGAGTTCCCCAGAGACCTCCGCTGTGAGCAGCACTCCCAACAACAGCAACAGCCAACGCCCCACGCAAGCTATAACATCCACCCCAGCAGCCAGTGGTCAGCAGCAGCCCTCCCCGGAGGAGAACGTTGTGTCCATCAGTCCGTCACCAGAGCGATTAATGAGGGCTGCCATTGAGGAGATGATGGGGCCTGATGTGGAGGAGGAGGTCTGGCTCAGGCCAGCATCCCAAGTTAATGTTGAGGACGATGAGGGGTCTGTGTCTGGGGATGTTGGGGTGGCAGAGGTGGTGGGTGGGTCAGACTCAGGAGAAGAGTTGTATGATGAGGATGATGATCGGGACCATCTGTATGTGCCTCAGAGTCCGACCCCGGAAAACATGTTGTATCGTGTGTTTAGGTACTAAAATCTGCGTTCCCTCCCAGTAGTGTTGGGCGAACAGTGTTTGCCACTGTTCGGGTTCTGCAGAACATCACCCTGTTCGGGGTGACTATATAGCAGACTATATAGCATTGTGTTTAATGCCACTCTGTGTACACGGCTCAGCCACACTATATAGCATTGTGCTTACTTCCACTCTGTGTCTGCTGGGAACAGTAGTACACCGCTCACCCGCCACTGTATAGCATTGTGCTCTGTGTCACTGCTGACAATAGTGGTACACCGCTCACCCACCACTGTATAGCATTTCTGTACTGCCACTGTACTGCTGCCAGTCAGCGTGTACTTTAAGGATAAGTGAAATGAGGAAGAAATCCGGTGAAAGAGGGAGGGGCAAGGGAAGAGGTGTTTCCCCTGACGGTTCACGTACAGGCCACAGGGGAGCAATCAAGAAAACCCACTCAATACTGCCCATGTTGTCCAGGACAACAACCCTCACAGATCCAAAAGAACAGGACCAGATAATTACTTGGATGACCTCTCAAGCGTCCAGCAGTGGGTTAAGCAGCACCAGCACATCACGCACGAGGTCCGAGTCCTCAGCCAGTTAAAGTCTGGGCTTTCTTTGAAGACTGCACTGAGGATGTTACCATGGCGATTTGCAAGGTGTGCAAGACCCGCCTGAGCAGGGGGAAAAGTATTAACAACCTCTCCACCACCAGCATGAGCCGCCACATTCTATCCAAACATCCCACTCTGTGGGCAAACGCGGCAGGACAGGGTACCACCAGCAACACTGCCTCCCTTGGGTTCACCAGACTCACCACCAGACCCGCCTCAGCAGCAGCAGTAGCCCAGCCATTGCGTGGTTCACAACATTCACAAACATCAGACGATGCTGACACTGTCACTTTCCGGACTAGTGCTCTTGAGGTCTCCCAGTGTTCATCAAACACAACAACCAACAGCCCTTCGGTGTGCAGCGCTACGGTTGAGTTGTCTGTCTCTGAGATGTTTGAGCACAAGAGGAAATTGCCAGCAAATGACCCCCGGGCCGTGGCAGTAACAGCCAGCCAGCATAGCCAAGCTTCTGGCCTGCGAAATGCTGCCATATCGAGTGGTGGAGACAAACAGCTTCAAGGGCATGATGTCAGTGGCCATCCCACGTTACGTGGTTCCCAGCCGCTACCACTTTGCGCGCTCTGCAGTGCCTGAGTTGCATGAGCACGTGGTCAGCTAAATAACCCGAAGCTTGAAGAATGCCGTTGCCTGCAAGGTTCACCTCACCACTGACACCTGGACGAGTGCGTTCGGCCAGGGTCGATACATCTCCCTTACCGCGCACTGGGTGAACCTTGTGGAGCCTGGCAGCGATTCCTCACCTGCTACGGCGCGGGTGTTGCCCACGCCGCAAACAGCTGGATAACAACAGCAGCACCTACCTCTCTGACTCCTTCTCCTCCAACGCATCTCAAAGCTGTACCTCATCCGGAAATGCTAACCCAGCACCAGCAGCAGTAGGATCGTGGAAGCAGTGCAGCACAGCTGTTGGCATGCGTCAGCAAGCGTTGCTGAAGCTGATCTGCCTTGTGGATAAGCAGCACACAGGGGAGGAAATTTGGAGGGGAATAAAGGAACAGACGGATTTGTGGCTGGCACCGCTGGACCTGAAACCGGGCATGAAGCTAGACACCTGGCACGAACTGGCAATGTACGCAATAGAGGTGCTGGCTTGCCCGGCAGCCAGCGTTATGTCGGAACGCTGTTTCAGTGCTGCCGGAGGCATCATCACAGATCGGCGTATCCGCCTCTCCACAGAAAATGCAGACCGTCTGACTCAAATTAAAATGAATCAATCCTGGATTGGAAACGACTACGCAACACTCCTGGACCCCAACCAAGTAACATGACCGATGAACATCTGGGATGGTTTAGCGTTTCCGGTCCCTGTTTATTGAACCTCTCATCTGTATTACATTTATGACTGCATGGCGGCAAAAAGCATTGCTGCTATATCCGCACGCTTTTTGTCCTCATGCAAGGCCTGGGTTGTTGTGTCTCACAAAGCGTGGCCTTCTCCTCCTGCGCCTCCTCCTGTTCCATCACGTGTGCTGCTGCTGCTGCTGCTGCTGCTGGGTTACCGTTGCCGGTCCCTGTTTATGGAACCTCTTATCTTTATTACATTTATGACTACATGGCGGTACAAAGCATGCTATCCGCACGCTTTTTGTCCTCATGCAAGGCCTGGGTTGTTGTGTCTCACAAAGCGTGGCCTTCTCCTCCTGCGCCTCCTCCTGTTCCATCACGTGTGCTGCTGCTGCTGCTGCTGCTGCTGGGTTACCGTTGCCGGTCCCTGTTTATGGAACCTCTTATCTTTATTACATTTATGACTACATGGCGGTACAAAGCATGCTATCCGCACGCTTTTTGTCCTCATGCAAGGCCTGGGTTGTTGTGTCTCACAAAGCGTGGCCTTCTCCTCCTGCGCCTCCTCCTGTTCCATCACGTGTGCTGCTGCTGCTGCTGCTGCTGCTGGGTTACCGTTGCCGGTCCCTGTTTATGGAACCTCTTATCTTTATTACATTTATGACTACATGGCGGTACAAAGCATGCTATCCGCACGCTTTTTGTCCTCATGCAAGGCCTGGGTTGTTGTGTCTCACAAAGCGTGGCCTTCTCCTCCTGCGCCTCCTCCTGTTCCATCACGTGTGCTGCTGCTGGGTTAGCGTTGCCGCGTGGTCCCTGTTTATTGAACCACTTATCTTTATTACATTTATGACTGCATGGTGGTACAAAGCATGCTATCCGCACGCTTCTTGTCCTCATGCAAGGCCTGGGTTGTTGTGTCTCAAAGCGTGGCCTTCTCCTCCTGCGCCACCCTCCTCCTGTTCCATCACGTGTGCTGCTGCTGGGTTAGCATTACCGGTCCCTTTTCCTGGAACCTCTTATATGTATTACATTTATGACTGCATGCCGACAAAAAGCATGTTACCTGTGCAAAGAAAACAGACATTTCCCGCATTTAAAAGACAGTTTTCCCTTTGAAACTTTAAAATCGATTTTCTCAAAAACTATAAGCTCTTTTTGCTAAATTTTTTTTCCTCTTGTACCCACTCCCAAGGTGCACATACCCTGTAAATTTGGGGTATGTAGCATGTAAGGAGGCTTTACAAACCACAAAAGTTCGGGTCCCCATTGACTTCCATTATGTTCGGAGTTCGGGTCGAACACCCGAACATCGCGGCCATGTTCGGCCTGTTCGGCCCGAACCCGAACATCTAGATGTTCGCCCAACACTACTATCAGTCAGTAAGTCGCAAGCAGGACGAGTGAGGCAAGATGGCATCCGGTATTTATAGAGGGGGGCTTGGCCAAGCTCCCCCTCTGTGATTGGCTGCAGTCAGAGGGCTGGAAGCCAGGGGTCTAGTCCTGGGAAAAGAAGTGAGTGGACTCACTCGGAGAATTCCTGCGCCGCACGGAAAAAAATGGGCGAGGGCAAGCACACTGTGGGCGTGGTAATGGGTGGGGCCAAATATACATGACCTTAGCAGTGATGTAAAAGGTCTGCCGAGGAAGTTTGAGCTCTGCCGTAGTGTATCCCCCAAAAATAGATGTAATCTGACAGCATTTCACCAAAAAGACACATAATCTGGTAGAAGTTCCTCCAAAATACAGATAATATGGAAGTGGTTCCCACAAAATAGACAATGTGGCAGCAGCAGTTCCACCAACATACACATAATTTGGAAGCAGCTCCCCAAAATACGCGAAACCTGGCAGCGGATCACCCAAAATACACGTAACACCCAAAGGACATATAATCTGGCAGTAGTGGTCCCCCAAACATACACAATCTGGCAGCAGTTCCCCAAAATACACGTAATCTGGCAGCAGCCGTTCCCCTAACATACACATAATTTGGCAGCTGTTCCCCAAAATACATAACAGCGGTTCTACAAAAATGCAGATAATCTGACAGCAGTTCCCCCAAAATAGGTACCCCCAGGTAGCCAGGTCTATAGGTGTCCCCAGTATAAGTAGCCATGAGTATAGTAGTCCCCAGTATATGTAGCCAGAGGTATAGTTGCCTAGTATATGTAGCCAGGGGTATATGTGCCCAGTATATGTAGCCAGTGGGATATGTCCCCAGTATATGTAGTCAGGGGTATATGTGCCCAGTATATATAGCCAGGGGTATATGTGCCCAGTATATGTAGCCAGGGGTATATATGCCCAGTATATGTAGGCAGGGGTATATGTGCCCAGTATATGTCGCCAGGGGTATATATGCCCAATACATGTAGCCAGGGGTATATATGCCCAGTATATGTTGCCAGGGGTATATATGCCCAGTATATGTAGCCAGGGGTATATATGCCCAGTATATGTAGGCAGGGGTATATGTGCCCAGTATATGTAGCCAGGGGTATATATGCCCAGTATATGTAGGCAAGGGTATATGTCCCCAGTATATGTAGGCAGGTGTATATGTCCCCAGTATATGTAGGCAGGGGTAGATGTGCCCAGTATATGTAGGCAGGTGTATGTGTCCCCAGTATATGTAGGCAGGGGTATATGTGCCCAGGTAGCCAGGGGTATATGTCCCCAGTATATGTAGGCAGGGGTATATGTCCCCAGTATATGTAGGCAGGTGTATATGTCCCCAGTATATGTAGGCAGGGGTATATGTGCCCAGGTTACCCAGGTGTGCCCCCACCCAGAGGGAGCAGAGCAGAGAAGGCGAGCTATGGGGACAGTGGGGATGGGCGGACATCTCCCCCCCCATCCCTCACCTTTGTGCTCCCCTTCCTGCCTCTCCCCTCCAGCGTTGTTAAGTGTCGGGCCCGTCTGCGAAAGTGGGCGGAGACTTACCTCGTTCCAGCCGCAAGGGACGCTCCGCTCTGTGTGCGGCTAGTCTGGTCTTCTAGCCGCACACAGAGCGGAGTGTCCCTTGCGGCTGGAAGAAGGCGGAAAGTCTCCGCCCATTTTCCCCGCCGGGCCCGACACTTAACAACGCTGGAGGGGAGAGGCAGGAAGGGGAGCACAAAGGTGAGGGATGGGGGGGGGAGATGTCCGCCCATCCCCACTGTCCCCATAGCTCGCCTTCTCTGCGCTGCTCCCCTCCACACAAGCCAAGGTGAACGGCGTTCACTCTGAAGAAAAAGTGGGTGGACGCCGTTCACCCGCGTCCAAGCAGGACTCGACCCCTGCTGGGAGCCCTCTGATTCGCTTGTGAGGACTCGAGGTGACGTCTGTCGTGACGCTATCCGAGCTCGTGACGCTATCCGAGCTCGGATAGCTAGGATATCTCCGGATAGCTGATTGCTATCCGAGTGCGCTCGGATAGCACAGCCCGGATAGCTAATACCATTCAAGCTCGGTATTCGAGCTCGAATAGTGAAAAAAGAGCTAGGATATCCGAGTACCTCGGATATCCTAGCTCAGATGAGCACCACTGCTTATAACTTTCATGTTCTATAGCAGTTAAATTAAAAATTAAGTCAAATACCCTTTCACAATGATGGCCCAGTGCATACAAAGTACCAAAAATACATTGTTCCAAGTTACCTGAAGGTCGATACTGCGCATTCATTTGAAAAGGGCACTTGGAAAAAAGGGCGCCAGATGTAGCCAAGAAACGTAATTTCGGTTATGAAAGGTTGCCATATATTATAAAAGGGCACCGGTTATAGCCAAGAAAAAGTGACCGGGAGCCGGATATAGCTGAGAAAAGTGATTTTGGTTATAAAAGGGTTCATTATATAGCCGATAAACAGGATTTTGGTTATAAAATAGTGCTAGATAATGCCAAGAAAAGTGATTTCGGTTATAAATGGGTGCTGGATATAGCCAAGAAAAGTGATTTCAGTTATAAAAGGGTGCCAGATATAGCCAAGAAAAGTAATTACTACACAGAACCCTCCCCTGGTGGTGCCTAATACTTAAAGTAAACCTCCAGACTAAAAATCTACTCAGCAACACTGAAAAGGCTTGGTGTTTCTTTAACAGTTTCACAGCATCAGAACTTTGTTTTTCTTACCCAAGCCTCTTTTTTAGCTGCACAGAAGCTAAACTCTGCCCCATAACAGAAATCTGCCTGGGCATTTTTCCCCTGATGCTGTGCAAAGCATGATGGGATTTCTGATGTTGTTGTTATCGTTGCCTAGCGAGCGCAGCTGGGAGGGGTGATCAGAACACAGGACAGTTAGAACTGTGTCTCATGCTCCCTGTCACCTCCTTTCAACCAAAAAGATGGCTGCCCCCATGATATCACAAACATTTGCCTGCTCTTTTAAAACAGGATGGGTAAGAGATTATAGTACCCATCTATTTTAATGAACATAACTAATGTAACTTAATGACACAGTATGTTTGTTTAGGCTGAAGTTCCTCTTTAACCTCCCCTGATCGGCAACTAAGCGGTATCAGTTGAAAACGCTGTCTGAGCTGTCTGTGTAAAAAGGGCACCGCCATAGACTTCATTGTTATTTGTTGTGAATTGGAGGTATAAGGTGGTGAAAAAGGGTGCCCAAGTTTTTTTTTTTTTACACCCATAAAAGGGTGCCGGTTACAGCCAAGGTTTTTTTTACAGCTATATAAATGCAACTACAAGGAGGACCTCTAAAGGTTGGTTATATCAGCAGGTCACAAATTTGGTTATATCACAAATTTGGTTATATTTTCAGTATAACGTGTTTTAAAATGCGGCTATGATGATAATAAATTCAGTTATACCAGTTAGTTTGGTTATATCAGTTCAATATAACATATTTGATATGAAATGCGGCAAAAATTAAACCCCACCATGGGAGTTTAAGGTTAAGCACCACCAGGGGTGTCTTAGGGTTAAGCACCACCAGGGCTGGGTTAGGGTTAGGCACCATCAGGGGAGGGTT
Source organism: Hyperolius riggenbachi (assembly GCF_040937935.1). NCBI lineage: Eukaryota > Metazoa > Chordata > Amphibia > Anura > Hyperoliidae > Hyperolius > Hyperolius riggenbachi. The sequence goes on along the minus strand of NC_090652.1, from coordinate 130,717,554 downwards.
CTGTTTGAGAAGGGAGAAGTTAGACCAAAGTGATTTTGGTTATAAAAGGTTGCCGGGTATGGCTGAGAAAAGTCATTAAAGTAATTTTGCGTATTAAAGGGCGCTAGATAAAGCCAATTTTGGTTATAAAATGATGCCAGCATCCTTTTCACCCCTTTATAGCAGCAAATTGGGCAAATAATATTGAAGTCTATAGCAGGGCTCTTTTAATACAGATGGTCCAGATGCCCTTCTCAACTGATCCCAATATTTCTGTTATTTTCTACTTTTAGATCTTTTCACTTGCTAAATGTCAAAAAGATATTATTATGAAAAAACATGCAAGAAAACTAACATTTATTGAATACGGGCTGACTGATGTCGCCTATCGGGCCGATCCCTCAGGCGACATTGCTAAGCTAGGCAGTAAAGCATTTGGCCATCGTTCGGCTGAGCTGATCCGCTAGGCGGATCACTAGCTGGGTGACAGTAGCTGGTTGGAGGCTGCTGTACACACGCCAGATTATTTCGCTGAGGCTATCATTATCGGCAGCCTCAGCCAACTTCAGTCATACGTGTGTACATGCCTTTAGTTTACGCTGAGCACAGTAAGTCCAGTAAAATTGCAAGGAACTTGTGTTAAAGCCCTGACTGAGACAATATGAAGACCCATGTTTCCCTAAAGAAAACTTAGTCACCCTATTTTCATATACCCCATTTACTATGATGTAACACTGCTTTATTTTCACTTTTTTATTGCATTGTTTCAATGAAAGTGCAGGTGAAACAGAGTTGCAGGACTTGCTCATCACTAATGGAGGGTTCTGAAGTGCAAAGGACACATTATGGGGAGCACTGTAATGGAAAAAGACTCATTGTGAAGGATAGTGGAATGCACTATGGGGGCATTGGAATGCCATAAGACACATTATAATGTCCACTGGAAAGCTGGGAGAGGGACCCTGAGGTAGTGATTTGCGAGTGGCACTGGCCAAGAGGTACTCAGATGCCGCTGCATATGCCTTAAAAAGGGAGATAGCTGTAGGGAAACAAAAAGGAGCACACACTGAGAAGCAAAATTCAAAGTGGTGAACTCTTCCCTGCTGCCTCACAACTGGTGCACAGGAGGAAAAAAGTCCTGGTCCACAGATCCACAGCCAGTCACCCCCCCACCCCCACCCCCGATCCAAAACTGACAGCAGGATCATCACCATGCCAGACCCCCGACACAAGAGGGATTCAAGCGCTCTTCCTGGACAACCATACGGGCTCCTCCAGCCAATTGCTGCAACTGATTATGGGTCATTACCATTTACTCATGCTTTGCCTATAATGACTATAGTTTACACCTACACTAAAAAGCATTAAATAAGTCAGACCCCAATCCATAAGAATTTCAAATATAAATAAGAATTTCAAAACAAAAGTTACTTGTAAGAAATCCATGGCTATAATTACTAGGTAATGCCCAGTGGTGTTGATCCAGGGATTTTATCTGATTGCTATCTGGAGTCGGGAAGGAATTTTTTTCCCTTTTGGGGCTAATTGGACCATGCCTTGTAAGGGTTTTTCGCCTTCCTCTCGATCAACAGGGATATATGAGGGAGCAGACTGGTACTGTACTTTGTTTTCCGGTTGAACTCGATGGACGTATCTCTTTTTTCAACCCAAATAACTATGTAACTTTCATTGCTGATGATCACTCAGTATTGGTATCTGAAGTGTGTAAAACTACTGAACAACCCCACACTTTATACAGTATAAAATACTAACTAATTAAATTAAACCCTGGCAAAAATAGAAAGTTGAACCAAAATGTACACTAGAATGCAAAAAGTGAACTCTGAACCGTGCCCAGGGGCTTCCTCTCCAAGGGAAATGGGATAACCAAAGTTTGGCAATGGTGCTGCTCCAATTTTTCATGGTACAGATGGGTGGACAAGGAAGGCAAAAACAGAGCGCTCTAAAAGTGTAAAACAGGATTTATAACTTTTCATAAAAATAGTTACAGTTACACCTCATATCTCATAGATCAAACAGCCTTTAATAAGTGTAGTGGAGGCTGCAGGTTCTCGGCGTGTAGCCTGTGCTTGGCCACAGCGCTGGGATGTTACACCAGGGATAAGGACTGTTAGCATGACGACAGGCACCTCTCTTCTGAATGCTGGTAAACATCACTACACTGTGTAGTGTACACAGCTACTAACTCTGGCCAGAAATGTAATTTCACTAGAGCCAGCTCTGCAGCAATAGCACCTGGGAGCAATGTATAGAGAAAAGTGTGTGCATCTGTACTGTTTCCGCATTCCTTTAAATAGAGCCATGCTATGCAGCAATAGCACCTGGGAACAATGTATAGAGATATGTGTATGCCTTTGTGTACTGTTTCCCCATTCCTTTCAATAGAGCCATGCTTTGCAGCAATAGCACCCTGAAACAGTTATGGCCCTTTCCATTGATGAAGTGACGTGAATGCGGCTACCTCGCAGCCTTGCATCACTTCCGCTGGCCTTTGCGTCACTTCCGCATCTCCCGATGCGAAAGTGTATGGAGGGGGGCGACTGCGTACAGATGCAGCCATGTGAGAATCTTCAGCATGCTGCAGATTCTCGGATCGCTCCACACAGACTCGCACTGTTGAAACTGTTCCATTGCCGTGACACCTGCGGTGCGATGCGGCAATGTAGCCGCATTGCACCGCGTGTAATGGAAACGGGCCCTAACAAAAGGTGAAAGCTTGCACTTCTGGCTTTCTGCTGCTGCTCACCTTGTGAAACAGCGATAGCAGAGTATTACCGTAGTCATTTTGCCAATATTCCACTATCCATTACTTTGACCCTCTGTACTTTGACTCACACGAACCCTCCCCTATCCATGCCTTACAAGAACCCTCCCCCATCCATGCCTTACAAGAACCCTCCCCTATCCATGCCTTACAAGAACCCTCCCCTATCCATGCCTTACAAGAACCCTCCCCTATGCCCACAGTTACCAGATTTTTGTGTGCCGAACATTAGAGCCATCCTAATAAATTCACGATAAAGAAAATATTCACCAATAATTTTGTTGGACATTATCTACTCCTAACAATAATCACCCCGCACTCGCCACTATTTAGCACAATAGTTCAGCTACAGTATAGCCAAACTCTGGTGAACTACTGTTCCCAGCAACAGATGCCCAATATTTTCTCCAGGCGTGCCCAAATTTCCATCTGTAGCCAGTATTTCCATTAGTGTCCAAGTTTTCCTGTCGCGCTCGCACCTAAATTGTCCAATTCGCTCCCAGAATGCTCTGGGAGGGAGATTGCTTATAGCTAAACAGCCTAGGCTGTGACATCACAGGAAGGCAGGGCTCTATACCAATATACCTGAATAATTACTATAAAAGTGGGTATCCTGAATAATTTACTGCATTCTACTATATGCCACTACTCCTATGAACCATGCTCATTTCTTCTATTCTTAATAAAGCTGAACATATTCAACACTACAGAAAGTTTAAGTTATGGTGGAATGCTATCTGCAGTATACAGTGTTCAGTGCATAATCAAAACAAACGTGAGGTAAACCTGTCTTTTTTAATTAAATAGATGCATAGACAGTGAATGCCACGTGCAGAGGCTGAGAAAGCACGGGGCTCTGAGGTGCAGCATCAGAAGGGCGGGCCTGGCAGGGGAAATACACACAGTATACTTCTGCCTTCATATCGAGCCAGGAAGTGGAGAGAGCAGAGAGAGTGAGGCCCCGCCCCTTACCCAGTGATGGCTGAGAGCTGCAGAGTGCACGCTGCATCCAGCCTCACAGGGAGAATGTGGGAAAGACGGGGCTGGAGGCAGCTTGCAGCTCCCAGGAAGATATGAGAGCAGCCACAGTGTGCTGTGTGTGATCCGAATTGCGTGTGGAGAGTGTGTGTAGTCAGTGTGCTATGTAGTTCATGTATGCTGTGTGAGATACTGTACTGTGTCTGTGTATGTATGCAGTAAGCTGTGAGAAGGTCTTCATGTGTACTCTATTGTGTAGTCCGTCTGCTGTGACCATTCCCAGAGTATGTAGTTCATCTATGCTGTGTGGGATACTGCAGTGTGTGTGTGTGTATGCAGTGAACTGTGAAAAGTTCTTAATAGTTTATGTACAATCTGTGTGTAGTCAGTGTGCTGTGAGATGTGTGGGTGTTGTATGTTTTTATAGTGTGTGTATGTACAGTATGTGTATGCTTTATACTATAGTTTATGTGTACTGGGTCTGTGTGTATTCGCTGTGGTGTGTGTGTGTTGTGTATTTTAATAGTTTGTGTACTCTGTCAGTGTATCCAGTTTGAAGTTTGTGAGATTCAGAGTTTGTGAGATCTGTCTGTGTGAGTGTGCGCTGTATATTTGTATAGTTTGTGTACTGTGTTTATGTGTATTCAGTGTGCTGTGAGTGTGTGTTGTATATTTTTATAGTTTGTGTACTGTGTATTCAGTGTGCTGTATATCTGTGAGATGTGTGCATTGTGTATTTTTATAGTTTATGTGTACTGTCTGTGTGTATTCAGTGTGCTGTGAATATGTCTGTTTGTGAGATGTGGGTGTTGTATATTTTTATAGTTTGTGCGGGGTGTGTGTGTGTGTGTGTGTGTTCGTGTGTGTGTGTTCGTGTGTGTGTGTGCTGTATGTTTTTATAGTTAGTGCACTTTCTATGTGATTGTGAGCCCCTCTGAGGGACAGTTAAGTGACAAGACAATATACTGTGTACAGCTCTGCAGAAGATGTCAGCGCTATATAAGTAAATATAATAAATATGTGTGATGGGAGCTGTACATTGCTATGTGTGTTGTTAATGCTGCTGCTGCTGCACGATAAGATGTGGCTGTGTGTATGGGTGTGTGTATGGGTGTAATGTACAGTGACATAAGTGTGATGGGGACTGCACCATGATGTGTGGGTGATGGAGAATTCAAACTGATGTGTTTGTGTGAGTTGGAGGCTGTACAGTGTATGTGTGTGTGTGTGTGTGTGTATGTATGTATGCATGTATGTATGTATGTATGTATGTATGTATGTATGTATGTATGTATATATATATATATATATATATATATATATATATTGTGGGGCTGCACAGTTGTTTGTGGGCGATGTAGGGCTGCACAGTGTTGTATGTGTGCATGATGGAGGCTGCCCAACGTGTGTGTGTGTGTGTGTGTGTGTGTGTGTGTGTGTGTGTGTGTGTGTGTGTGTGTGTGTGTGTGTGATGGAGGCTGTACAATGTGTGTGTGTGAGGTGTGGCTAGAGGATGTGTGTGAAGGAGCTGTACAGTGATACTGTACATTGTGAGAGGTTGCAATAGAGGTGACTTAACACTCTGCTTTATTCCATGGCTCATCCCTAGCTACTTCCTGCAACACAGACTACAATTGCTATAGCAGCACTGAAATTATCTCCATGAGCTCACCAGCCTGTTTTCACGTCATCAGAATTTTAAGATAGGATTTTTAGCTGCATTCATCTTATTTACACAAAAAGGTAATATTTAAAGTGAACCCAAGGTGAGAGTGATATTTATTATTTATTTTATTTATAAAGCAGCAACATATCACGCTGTGATATGGAGGCTGCCAAATTTATTTCCTTTTAAACAATACTAAATGGATGGCAGCCCTGCTGATTTATTTGGCTGCTGTAGTGTCTGAATAACACCAGAAACAAGCACCAGAAAAAGCTAATCTTGTCAGAATTGACAATAATGTCAAACATTTGAACTGCTTGTTCACGGTCTATGGCTGAAAGTATTAGAGCAAGAGGAGCAGCAGGATAGCCAGGCAACTGGTATTGCTTATAACGAAATACATATGCAGCCTACATATCACTCTCACCTCGGGTTCTCTTTAAGCACACTGTTAATTAAGCTATTAGATGGTATTTTTAAATCCATGCCTGGAGGAAGGCAAGTGACACTGAAGAGAAAAAACAAACAAACAAACTTGATTTAAGGTAGCCATACACTGGTAGATTTGCCATCAGATTCTACCAACAGATAGATCCCTCTCTGATCGAATCTGATCAGAGAGAGATCGTATGGGTGCCTTTACTGCAAACAGATTGTGAATCGATTTCAGCCTGAAACCGATTACAATCTGCTGAGCTGCCGCTGTCGCCCCCCTGGCCCCCGCATACATTACCTGAAGCCTGGTCCCAGGCATCTTCTCCGCATCAGCTTCCGCATCCCGGCTTCCGGCATAACTTTCTGTCACTCCAGTGATAGCGAAAGTTCAAATAGAGCGCCCTCTATTTGTACTTCCGCTGTCACTGCAGTGACACAGGAAGTTATGCTGATGCCGGGATGCAGAAGCTGATGCGGAGAAGATGCCAGCCAGGAGGCGGGAGGTGATGCGGAGAAGATGCCAGGAGCCAACTTCAGGTAATGTATACCTGCGTCGGTCGTACGCTGCTAGCAATGCGCTCCTTACCCGTGGCGATTGACGATAATCGACGGTAATTTTCCGCACGGCGTGATCGATGGGACCGATCTATTTCGAGCCAAAATAGATTGAAAATTAGCGTGTTGCGTGAACAATTTGACAGCAGATTCGATCCCAGTGATCGAATCTGCTGTCGATCGGCGGAAAATCGGGCCAGTGTATGGCCAGATTTAGGCTGCTTTCACAGTGGGACGTTACAGGCGCACGTTAGAGCAGCCTGTAACGTAGCCCAACTCACAGTAATGAAAATCAATGGGCTGTTCACAGTGCCCACGTTCGTTCAAAGAAAGTGCAGCATGCTGTGCGTTATAGGTGGTTTTAGCTGCGTTAGACTGTTTGCTCAGTAAGGGGAGAGTCCACTATTGTTCCTAGCCACATGGCTAATTAATATTCACTGCACTGTAATGTTGTCCAGATCATGAACAATTCGGATCTTTGATCCGGATCTTTTTTGTGAGTCAAATCATCCTGATCATCACAATGAAGGATTTGATTCACAGTGGATGTCTGGAAGAAACAGGAACTGCAGCTTCTTTGCACAATCTTCCTGCTGCATCTCTCCCTTCCCCATTAGCACCCTCAATGTGCCCTCATTCTCCTGCACCTCTCACTCTGCTGCACCCCTGCTTCCCTAGTAAAATGATTCAAAGATCCGGATCTTTTCAATGATCCGATTCGAATCATCCAAATCATTGAAAAGATCTGGACTTCCCAGGATAGCACCAAGAGCCTCATAACGCGGCTCAATCTGAAGTCCAACTTCAACACCACCATGCGTTGCGTTAGGGGCACGTTATGCGACCTTAAAGAGGAACTCCAGTAAAAATAATGTAGTAAAAAAAAGTGCTTCATATTTTACCATAATTATGTGTAAATGATTTAGTCAGTGTTTGCTCATTGTAAAATCTTTCCTCTCCTGATTTACATTCTGACATTTATTACATGGTGACATTTTTACTGTGGGCAGGTTATGTAGCTGCTCCTAGCTGTTCTGGCCGTTACAGACAGCTGTGAACAGCTATTTCCTGTCTGTGAACATTGTTACATTGTGGCAGTTTGCCCAGAGTACCGTGGTACTCAGAGCTTCTTGTGGGAGGGGTTTCAGCACAAAATCAGTCATACAGCGCCCCCTGATGGTCTGTTTGTGAAAATCATTATATTTCTCATGTAAAAGGGGGTATCAGCTACTGATTGGGATAAAGTTCAATTCTAGGTTGGAGTTTCTCTTTAACGTCCCCTAAAACGCAACATCTTGGTGTGAAAGAGGCCTAAATGAATTGTATGTCTAGTACTAATAATGAATAGAACATTAGTAGCAGAGAAAAGAGTATAATATTTTCATTTTCTGCTATATAGCAGTTTACAAACTACACTCTGTATTTTAACCACTTCACCTCCAAGGGTTTTTCCCTTTAAAAAAAAGAGCAATTTCCACCTGTCAGCGCTCCTTCCATTCATTCGCCTATAACTTTACAACTTATCACAACGAAACAATCTATATCTTGTTTTTTTCTGCCACCAATTAGGCTTTCTTTGGGTGGTACTTTTTGATAAGAATTATTTTACTCTAAATGTGTTTTAACAGGAAAAAATATATAAAAAATCATTATTTCTCAGTTTTCGGCCATTATAGTTTTAAAATAATAAATTATACCGTAATTAAAGCCCACACATTTTATTTGCCCATTTGTCCCGCTTATTGCAGTGTTTAAAATTTTTCCCTAGTACAATGTATGGTGCCAGTATTTTATTTGGAAACTAGTGGACCTAAGCCCGTTTAAAAACAGACTAGGTCTGTCACTGCGCATGCGCACGCACATTTCAGCCACGTGCACGGCGCGCACGCCGGCCCGTCCACCCCTTCGCCCATCATCGCTCGCTGCGCATCACTCTTCCTCAATGTCTCTGCGTAGGACACACACAGGGACATGGAATGCAGAGACATTAGGGTTTTATTATAGAGGATAAAGATGCATTTTAAGTTTTGTGTCTATCCCTAATTACAAGCCCATAATAAAGTAAATGTAATATACCCTCTTGACATGCAGTACATAATAGAAATGTACCGTATGTATGTTCACTCCCTAAGGTAACTATTTATGTATTTTCTTTTAAATCCTATACAATAAAACGCAAGTAGCCCTGCGTCTGTCCCTGTGTCAGTGCTATGTGCTATTGCGCATGTCAAGCACTGACAGCCGTTGGGACAGGGCGGGCCGGCCGAGCGGGCGGACGTGTGCACGCAGCAGGTGTGCACACGCACTGACTGGTGGCGACTTGAAGAGACCTAGAGCCCGTTTTTAAACAGTAATATACCCTCTTGACATACAGTACATAATACAAATGTACTGTATGTAAGGTAAGTATTTATGTATTTTTTTTTTATTGTACATTTTTTTTTCTCTACAAATATTTTTGGGGGTAACTATTGGGGAGTGTGGAAGGTAAGGGGTTAATTTTAAATGTTAAAAAAATGTCTTTTAATGAAAAAAGTGTGTATGTAATTTTACTATTTGGCTACAAGATGTCCTCGAGCATAACTTCCCTATGCACAGTATTACTACGCAAAGAGGAAGTAATGCGTGGATGTGTAAGTATCGTTTTTTGTGTATGGTGGCGCCGACTCATAGATGAGGACGGTTATTCACACAGGGACTTAGATCAGTAAATGAGAACTGTGTTCCCATTTATTGATCACCCGGCTAAGAATTGGCAGTAACGAGCACGTGGGGAGGGGAAGAGACGTAGTAGCTATGTCCCTGCAAGGAGATATGGGATTTTGCAGGAACATAGTTACTCTACCCGAGGAGGGGAAGTGGTTAAACTATAAAAGAGAGCAGAGCTAATGATCGGTTGAACTTTCCTGCAGTAAAAGCTTAAACAAACAAGAAACAGATAGAGGTTGAGATAAGTGCTTCAGAGAACAGCACTGTAGCCGACCAAGCTTGGTCAGAGAGATCAGAGATCCTTTTTTACATAGGTAACTGAAGTTTTTTTTTAACTCTTCCTATACTGGAAACAATATGAGACTCATATCTGTTCTACTAATGTTCTATTTCTTAGCTGCACTACACATACAAATCATTATCTCATAAGTTTATTTTCACTTCAGATCCCCTTTAAACCGTGTGCCATTATTCACTTTTTAAATAACAATGTCCAACTATTTAAATCTTTTTAAATAGCTATGGAAGATGGGCTTTAGTTGGTGTATTAGCTCACCTGCGTTTGTCATTTCTGCAGATTGTGTTTGGGTGCTGTTAGCAGTGCACATGTTCAGGCTCCACAAAAGAACAGTCTCAACAATGTTTGCTGCCTCGGCTTTAGTTAAGTGGTGACCTGAGCTTCATGTATTCCCAGGCAGTTGTGCATGCAAACAGTCTCCAGAGGGGCTCATTATTGTACCACAACAGGGAAAAAATGGCAGAATTTTGTTAAAGGGGTCAATTTAGAACCTGCAACTGAGCTTTTGAAAATATTGTGTGCTGCACAATAGAAAGGAAAGCCCAGTACCCCATGGTATCCTCTTAGAAAGCACTTAGACATTCAAAGCGAACAAAGCGTATTCAGCGATACTATAATCAGTGTAAGCGCTGTAGATAAAACATTGCTGACCTTACAGCTGTTCAATTTAAAAGAATTTCAAAGACATCATCTTGAGCACAGGAGTTGTAAAAGAAAAAGAAAACATGCCTGTTACAAGATCACCATGTTAAATCCTCCTTGCTACATTTCTTGTAGCGTTGATATCGGTGGTCTTGTTTTACTGATGCTTTCCATGGGTGGAGGATGAAGACTTCTAAACAAATTGAAAGGCAAATACATAACACCATCAGGAACAAAAATGTAGAGAGAAAGATGTATCAGAATCTATTTTTTTCCAGTAAGAAATACCGGAATGTCATTTGGAGTTATAGAAATACTGATTTATTCCTCGATAGTCCATGATTTGCAGTGTGAATTCCGCCATGGACACAAGAGATGTGAATTACATAACTGTGACATTAAATGTGGCCCAAGTTTTATATCATGGCCCCAGCTTTGCGCCGTTTCCTCTTTCTGTGCACAGATTAGTTTGGAACAACACTGTAGATGGAAAGGAAAAAAAATGACTTGCTCAGGATGATGGACAGGGCTGAAGGGACAAGTATAGCCCATGGCATCGTATTATAAAAAAAAATAAGCTATATTGAACTGTAGTTTGTGACCTAAACAGCTTGGCTGATAATGGTAGGTGATAGCAACCCAGCTTCCATTCTTTTATGGAGCAATATTTATTTGTGGTTCCAGCTATAGGCTTGCATATTACACTTTAAAATATGTGTTTACAGCCTCAGTAATCGACACAGGTCTGCATGTAAAATATCCAAGTATGTGGAATTCCTGGTAACATTTCAGCAATATATTTCTACGGTTAAAACTGCTATTTAGTTAAGATTAGAAAAAGAAGGGCAAAAAATGAAAATGGAAGATTCTAATTCACGGTTATTTTAACAAACATAAAAATATAAACATAAAATAGTTTACCTCTACTGAATTGTTTAAGAGGAACTGTAGTGAAAATAACATTAACGTAATAAAATTGCTTATTGTTTACAACATTCATTTACAGATGACTTAGTCAGTGTTTGCCCATTGTAGAATCTTTCCTCTCCCTGATTTACATTCTGACATTTATCACTGGTGGTGATATCTTTAATTTTGTCAGGTGATCTGTATGGAATGTTCGTTTACTGAGAGTTCTATGCACAGCGAACGTTACTGCTTGCTTCGCAGTTGGAAAAAGCTGTTATTTCCCACAATGCAACGAGGTTCACAGATAGCAAACTGTCAGGACCATGGTCATGACATCACACTGTGGGAGGGTTTCACAACAGTACCAGCCATACAGCTGTCCCTGATGATCTATTCGAGAAAGTATTTCTTGTGGGAAATAGAGATGTAGCGAACGGTTCGCCGGCGAACGGTTCTAGGCGAACTTTGGTGGTTCGCGTTTTGCGGAAGTTCGATTCGCCCCATAATGCACTATGAGGGTCAACTTTGACCCTCTGCATCACAGTCAGCAGGCACATTGTAGCCATTCAGGCTACACTAAGCCCTGGAGCCAGCCCCCCCCCCCCCCTTATATAAGGCAGGCTAGCCGGCCATTAGCCTCACTCGTGTGCCTGATAGAGACAGACTAGGGACATCTGCTGCAGACTTGTTCTCCTAGGGACAGATTAATTAGGTTCTTGGCTGCTTAGCTTGCTCCTGGCCGATTATTATTGCTTTTATAGCACCCCTCAACAGCTCTTTTCAGAGCTATTCCTGTACTTTTTTTTTCTGTGTGTCAAACTGACACTTTTATTGCATGCACAGCCTTGCTAATTTATAGTGTGTGTGCCACTGCCAGCAGCCCAGCATATTCAGTGACTACCTGTGTGTGTGACAGGGAGCTGCACATTGTACTACCCAGTACTGCATATACCCAGTACCTGTTGTGTTTACTTAACCCACCTCATCACTGCATATACCTAGCTTTGTGTTGAGTGAACCCAGCTCCCTGCATCTAACAACCTGTTGTGTTGAGTGAACCCAGCTCACTGCATCTAACTACCTGTTGTGTTGAGTGAACCCACCTCACTGCATCTAACTACCTTTACTGTTCAGTGAACCCAGCTCACTGCATCTAACTACCTGTTGTGTTGAGTGAACCCACCTCACTGCATCTAACTACCTTTACTGTTCAGTGAACCCAGCTCACTGCATCTAACTACCTGTTGTGTTCAGTGAACCCAGCTCACTGCATCTAAGTACCTTTACTGTTCAGTGAACCCACCTCACTGCATCTAACTACCTTTACTGTTCAGTGAACCCACCTCACTGCATATAACTACCTGTTGTGTTGAGTGAACCCAGCTCACTGCATATACCTAGCATCCCCCCGAGATGGACAAAACAGGTAGAGGAAGAGGTAGAGGCAGACCCAGAGGAAGGCCACCAGGCACCGGCAGGTCTGTGTGAGGTGGTGTTGCTGTGATTTCGTGCGGACCTGGCCCAAAATACAGTGCTAAGAAGAAGGCACGTGCCATCACTTCCCAAAATTGTGAGGACGTGCTTGAGTATTTAACACAGAACACCTCATCTCCCGCAGCCACCAGCGCTACAACAAGCACCACACCCGCTGCATTTGACACTTCGCAGGAGTTATTTGGTGGTGGTGAAATCACTGATTCACAGCCACTACTGCAACAACAAGAAGAAGGCGCAGGTACACCACCTCATACGTCTGAGTTAGGTGGCGATAGTATGGACGTAACGTGTGAGGAGGGGGATGATGAACCACCTGAAGTTGGTGCAGTTGAGGAGGTCTCTGAGGAAAGCAAAGCTGGGCAGGAGGATTATGATGACGATTATACGGATGCCACGTATGTTCCCAGTAGAGGAGATGACCAGGGGGACAGATCAGAGGGGGAGTCATCTGTTGTCTCTGCCAGCAAAAATTGAGCCGTGGAAAGGCCAACTCTCACGTAGGGACAAGTGCCTTACGAAGGCACCTGGAGAAAAGACACAAACAGCTATGGCAAGAACACCTGAGGAAAAGCAGCACCCAAAAGACAAGCCACCCTCCTTCTCCTCTTACTCCTTCAGGTGTATCGTCTTCATCCGCTTTCTCCCTTGCACCTTCACAGCCACCCTCCTCCACACCGCCTCTTCCCTTGAGCGGTTCCTTCTCCTCTGCCCACAGCAGTACCCAGCTGTCCGTGAAGGAAGTATTTGAGCGGAAGAAGCAAATGTCTGCCAGTCACCCTCTTGCCCGGCGTCTGACAGCTGGCGTGAACTATTAGCTCGCCAGCTATTACCATACAAGCTTGTGGAGTCGGAGGCTTTCCGTAAGTTTGTGGCCATTGGTACACCGCAGTGGAAGATACCAGGCCGCAATTATTTTTCACAAAAGGCCATACCCAAACTGTACTGTGCAGTTGAGAGGCAAGTGGTGTCATCTATTGCGAAGAGCGTTGGGTCAAGGGTCCACCTGACCACTGATGCCTGCCAAGCACGGGCAGGGCCGCTACATTACGTACACAGCCCATTGGGTCAACCTAGTGACCGATGGCAGCAAGCAGGTAGTACGTGGCCGACTTGTCACACCTCCACAGCTTGCAGGCAGGCCTCCAGCCACCTCCTCTCCGCCTGCTACCACCTTTTCGCTGTCGTCATCCTCCTCCTCCTCCTTGGCTGGTGCCGCAATCTCCTCTCCAGCTACACAACCCCCGCACCCCAGGGCCTATGCTGCATGCCAGGTACGACGGTGTCACGCAGTGTTAGACATGTCTTGCCTCAAAGAGGAGAGTCACACTGGAGCAGCTCCCCTGGCTGCTCTTAACAAACAGGTGGAGCAATGGCTGACCCTGCACAAGCTTGAGATCGGCAATGTGGTGTGTGACAACGGCAGCAATCTCATTTCCGCGTTGAATTTAGGAAAGCTGACACATGTACCCTGCATGGCACATGTGCTGAATCTGGTCGTGCAAAGATTTGTGTCCAAGTACCCAGGCTTAGAGGATGTCCTGAAGCAAGCCAGGAAGTTGTGTGGGCATTTCAGGCGCTCTTACATGGCCATGGCACGCTTTGCGGACATTCAGCGTAGAAACAACTTGCCGGTGAGACGCCTGATTTGCGATAGCCCGACTCGCTGGAATTCCACCCTGCTCATGTTCTCTCGCCTGTTAGACCAGGAGAAAGCTGTCACCCAGTACCTGTATCATTACAGTACAAGGACACAATCTGGGAGGATGGGGATGTTGTGGCCCAACAACTGGACACTGATGCGAAATGCATGCAGGGTCATGGAGCCCTTTGAGGAGGTGACCAAACTGGTGAGTCGCGCTGAGGGCACCATCAGCGACTTGATCCCCTATGCCTACTTCCTGGAGCGTGCCGTGCGTAGAGTGGTGGATACAGCTGTGGAGGAGTGTGAACGAGAACAGTTACAGCAGCAGGAGTTATGGGAGCGATTTACATCCGAACCCGATGTTTCCACAACACCTGCGGCAGCACAGAGGGAAGAGGAGGAGGAAGAAGAGGAGTCGTGTGGGGGAAGGAGAGGAGTCAGACTCTGATGATGATGATGAGGAAGGTGTTTCTGTGGAGGAGGAAGAGGCGGCGGAAGAAGAACAACCACGGCAGCTGTCACAGGGGGCTTCTGCTGCTCCACGTTCCCGTGGTATTGTTCGTGGCTGGGGGGAGGAAGAAGAGTTGCGTCCCGTCAGTGAGGAAGAGCAAGAGGAGATAGAGAGTATGTCTGCATCCAGCTTTGTGCAGATGGCCTCTTTCATGTTGTCCAGCCTGTTGAGGGACCCCCGTATCAAAAAACTCAAGGCGAATGACCTGTACTGGGTGGCCACGCTACTAGACCCTCGGTACAGGCACAAAGTGGTGGACCTGTTACCAACTCATCACAAGGCGGAAAGGATGCAGCACTTGCAGAACAAGCTGTCGATGATGCTTTACAATGCGTTTAAGGGTGATGTGGCTGCAAAACGCAATCAAGGTACCACTGGCAGTAACCCTCCTCCTCCCAAGTCCACGCAGGCAAGGACAGGACGCTCCAGCAATCTCAGGATGATGTCGGACATGCGGACATTCATTAGTCCAACTCCTCGTCATAGTCCTTCCGGATCCACCCTCCACCAACGCCTGGACCGGCAGGTAGCCGACTACCTGGCCTTAAGTGTGGATGTAGACACTGCGAGCAGCGACGATGAACTCTTGGACTATTGGTTGCGCAGGCTTGACCTGTGGCCAGAGCTGTCCCAATTTGCCATACAACTTCTCTCTTGCCCTGCCACAAGCGTCCTGTCCGAAAGGACCTTCAGTATAGCTGGAGGCATAGTCACTGAGAAGAGAAGTCGCCTAAGTCACGACAGTGTTCAGTACCTGACCTTTATCAAAATGAATGAGGAATGGATCACGGAGGGCTACTGCACGACCGAAGACTAAGTCAGTCCCCACACACAGCGTCTCTGCCTGCAGGCCACTTGCCTTCTCCTCCAACACCAACAGGGTCCAGGACTCTAGGCGGATTCCTAAATTTTTAAGGCACTGCTAGCAGCGGCCGCTACACAAATTTTTCTGGTGCGTGTACACGCCTGCCTAATTTTTCTGGCTGCACTGCGGGCGGCTGCAACAAAAAAAACAAAAGGCATGTACATGTGCCCATCCCCCTTCATGATCGTTACCTTGCCGTGGTGAAGGGGCTTGCGTATCACAATGAAGCAATGACCGCCGGCTATTTGAGTGTCTTGGGTGGAGGTGGGACACAAAACATAATAAGGTGGTTGCTTCATTGTGGTCAGACCAAATTTGATCAGCTGGACAGTCACTGTTGTTCTATCATTGAGCTACCACAGCCCGGCGACCATATGGGCTTGAAAACCGCCACGGCCTACACTCTCGCCACGGTGCGCACCAGTCCAGCACGGCCGTCACTATGCAAACAGCTGTTTGCGGTGCGTTACACAGTGAGTTTGGTGTGTCAGTGTGAAGCAGAACTCTAATTACACTCCCTGATTGATTTATACACATGCAAGATGTTTTAAAGCACTTTAGGCCTGCAATTTAGCATTCAATGTGATTTCTGCCCTTAAAACGCTGCTTTGCGTCACATCCATTTTTGGGCATGTATCCCACTTTGCCATGCCCCCCTCCAGGTGTTAGACCCCTTGAAACATCTTTTTCATCACTTTTGTGGGGCCAGCATATTGTTTTCTATTTTTAAAAGTTTGCATCCCCATTGAAGTCTATTGCGGTTTGCGAACGTTTCCATGAACCGAACCTTCCGCGAAGGTTCGTGAACGGGGTTCGGGAACCGAAAATCGGAGGTTCGCGACATCTCTAGTGGGAAAGGGGACATCAGCTATTGGGATGAAGAACTTGGTTAAAGTGTACCAGAGCTGGATCTATTTTTAAAATATTGATAAATACCTGGCTTCCTCCAACCCCATCTGCTCTGATCGCTCCCACGCCGCTGTCTGCAGCTTCAGGAACCAGGTCCTGTCACTTACAGTTTGTGCTCTGAGTCTCTTTAAAGTTCCTCTTTAAAGTGTACCTGCAGTGATATGTGGGATGGGGCCTGCTGCACAACAGTGTGGTAAAGTTGCCGAGCGCTGGTAGCGCTCAGCAATTTTACTGTTGCTAACACCAGGGAGCACCACATGTTAATCCTTCAGCGTTGCAGGCATTGCTGCTGTAATGTGCACATTGCTATGGTAATGTACATTTCAGCGTGTATTACCATAGCAACATTACCATAGCAACATGCATATTAACCCAGTAATGCCCACGCCATTTCATGCACACAACTTTACTGCACTGTTGTGCTTAAAGTGAACCAGAGACGAAGTATCCTCATGTATTTTACCATATATATCAGTGGGAACATTAGAGAAAACACCTACCCTGCTCTCTGTTTCATTATTTACTGTTCAGATTGCTTCTTAGCAGCCCTGATAAAATCCCCGATTGAGCATTCTGTCTGGCTTTGCTATAATAACTCAGCTATAATGATTCCTGAGCAGAGCCACAAGGGGGCAGGCTTGAATAGACAGCACAGAAGAAGGACTGAGCTATAAAGATTCCTAAACAAAGCCAGACTGAATGCTCAGTCTGGGATTTTGTCAGGGGTGATAAGAAGAAATCTGAATAGTAAATAATGAGACAGAGAGCAGGGTAGGTGTTTTCTCTAATGTTCCCATGGATATATATGCTAAAATACATGATGGTGCTTCGTCTCTGGTTCCCTTTAAGGCCCCAGATGAGATAAACGTGTATCTACAGTGCCAATTATATTAATAAATAGGCTGCTTTTATTTTTCTGCCTGAAAAATTTAACCATCAGGCATGCAAGTGACAGTTTGTTGCTCGTAAAAACTTTGTCGGACTATAGTGTAACTCTCACTGATAAGGAATTCAGGCCATAAAACTTTTTCCTACAGAGAACTGAGCATGAGGTAAACCTGCAGTAAAAATAAACTGCTAAGATAAACAATTGTATATATCGAAATAATCCTAAATAAATATTTATTGAAAATCAATGTGTTCATTTTGGTTTAAGGGCTTAAAATCTAGATTTGAAGATGCAATTGTGAATATCCAGCTGTGGCTGGATAGTGTACTGGTTAAGCGCTTTGCCTCTGACACAGGAAGACCAGGGTTCAAATCTCGGCTCTTCCTGTTCAGTAAGCCAGCACCTATTCAGTAGGAGAGCTTGGGCAAGTCTCCCTACACTGCTACTGCCTATAGAGCGCGTCCTAGTGGCTGCAGCTCTGGTGCTTTGAGTCCGCCAGGAGAAAAGCGCAATAGAAATGTTCTGTGTCTAAATGTTCTGTCTCACTAGCGTATTTTGCTGTTATTATTATTATTATTATTATTTAGTATTTATATAGCGCCGACATATTACGCAGCGCTGTACAGTGTATATATATATATATCTTGTCACTAACTGTCCCTCAAAGGAGCTCACAATCTAATGCCTACCATTGCCATATGTCTATATTATGTAAGTACTGTAGTCTAGGGCCAATTTTAGGGGGAGCCAATTAACTTATCTGTATGTTTTTGGAATGTGGGAGGAAACCGGAGTGCCCGGAGGAAACCCACGCAGACACGGAGAGAACATATAAACTCTTTGCAGATAGTGCCCTGGCCGGGATTCGAACCAGGGACCCAGCGCTGCAAGGCGAGAGAGCTAACCACTACGCCACCGTGCTGCCCTGTTTCTCATGTTTATTCAGCTCCTACACAAAGTAATGATAACCCATTAACCACTTGACGACCGCAGTGGTAACCCCCCCCCCCCCTAAAAACTACGCTCATTTTTGCATTGCTAGGCTGTGCAGGCTTTTCAGCCTTCTGCACAGCCCAGCTTAGGTGCCCAGCGATCGGACTCACCTCCTTTTTTTGTCCCTTAGGGGACATGCCGCCGGAGGAGTCCGATCGCTGCAGGCTTTGTTTATTTTTTTTTTTCACATGCCTCAGCGAGGCTCTCTCTCTCCCATCCCCCCTCCCTCCCCTTCCCTCCTCCCCTTTGTGAACTAGGATTGGAACAGGACGGCGATCGGTCCTGTTCCGCCTCTCATAGGCATCAGCCTATATAGTATAGTAAAGTAGTTAAAGGAATACTGTAGGGGGGTTGGGGGAAAATGAGTTGAACTTACCCGGAGATTCTAATGGTCCCCCGCAGACATCCTGTGCCCACGCAGCCACTCACTGATGCTCTGGCCCCGCCTCCGGTTCACTTTTGGAATTTCTGACTTTAAAGTCAGAAAACCACTGCGCCTGCATTGCCGTGTCCTCACTCCCGCTGATGTCACCAGGGGTGTACTGCGCAGGCCCAGTATGGTCTGTGTCTGCACCGTGTGCTCCTGGTGACATCAGGGGAAGCGAGGACACGGCAGCACAGGCGCAGTGGTTTTCTGACTTTAAAGTCAGAAATTCCAGAAGTGAACCGGAGGCGGGGCCAGAGCATCAGTGAGTGGCTGCGTGGGCACAGGATGTCTGCAGGGGGCCATTAGAAGCTCCGGGTAACTTCAACTCATTTTCCCCCGACCCCCCTACAGTATCCCTTTAAACTTGATATTGCATTCATTCTGGCAGGAACATTTGTTACAACCAAACACAAGTTTTATGTCCTCTTAAAGCTCCTACACACGCATGACTAAAGTCGACTGAGGCGACCACCTCAGCCGATCCCCGATGTGTGGCATCCATCAAAGGTGTGTACGCACCTTTACAAGTATAAGGGAGGATAACACTGCAGTCTGATCTCATCTGACTGCTGAGGTATTGTGATTTATAGTACTGGGTTATTTACCATTACACTCAGAAAAAAGGAGAAGGGAACACAGCCAGCTCTGAGTAGAATTTGTACTATACAGTATATACATGTTTCCTCATCCTGCAATATGTCACTTCAGTTAAACTATAACCACTTCACCACCAAGGAGTTTTTACCCTGATAAATCAATTTTCAATAGTCAGCACTCCTCCCTTATATATTCCCCAATGATGTTATCACACCGAAATGATCTATACCTTGTTTATATTCACCACCAATTAGGCTTTTTTGGGGTTGATATTTGTTAATTACTTTATTTTCTATTCATGTTAGTTTCAAAGATTTTTTATTAAAGATACTATAAAATATGCATAATGATCCCCACGTAGGGGGCAGTATAAGTTTGTAGAAAAGCACTATATGAGCACTAAATATAATTTCAACAGAGCACACCAAAAATTTACAAAAATAAGTAAAGAGAAAAGAATAACAAAACAGCACTATGGGGAACACATATACTAAAGGAATGGAATAGATTGTAAAGACAAGGAAGGGAGAGCATGTTAACATAAATACTGTAGGCCTAATCAATATAATGTCTGGGGACTGAAATCGCGGTCACGGAAATTACGATTCCGTGATCGTCAAAGTGGCGGTTTTTCACGTCTCTCCACTCTGCAAGTGCAAGCTGTACCTTCTCCCACTGCGTGGAGCTCGCCGTTCCATACGCGTACAGCGGCGGCTCTCATTTGCGGCGGTGGCTCACCCTCTCCTAAGTGCCACCTAACGGGCCGTCCTACGTCATCAGCAGGCTCTTACTTTCGGCGGCATCTATGATCTTACTCCGCCTAGCTCCTCCTATGTCACAGCTGGGTGGGTGGCAGACTCCGCCCGCATGTCTATCAGGCTGTCATTTGGGAGCATGCCACAGGCTCTCACACTTGGCAGCAGCTCACACGTCACAGTTGGGCGGGCAGTAGACTTCTCCCACATGCCTGTGTCAGGCTGTCAATCAAGAGTCTGGCCAGTGGCTCCACCTCCTTTGCACAGAGATAGTCTGAATGAGAGGCACAGTGTGTCAGCATGACTGATGACTGTGTGGTGATCTGCAGTTAAGTTCTGCATACTGCAAAGCAGCTGTTGTCTGCTGCTGGGCACTGTGTGTGCATTTGTGCAAAGAAGCTGGATCACTTAATCCTAAGCAGACTGGATGAAGCATGACTGACAGTGCAGAGTAAGGCCCAGTGCACACTGAGCGGTTTTAGGTGCGATCCGCCCGCTGCATCCGCATGTAAATACACTTGGCTAATGTATTTCAATGGGATGGTGCACATCGGCAGTTTGAGGTTTGTAGCAAGCCGCAAACGTGCCTCCTGCTGCACGTTTGCGGTTTGCAGAAGTGTTTCTGAATCAATGTAAAGTATAGGAAAACCGCAAACCGCTCTGAAAAACGCTACTTTAGAGCAGTTTGCCAGGCGTTTTTGTTACAGAAGCTGTTCAGTAGCATATTTAACTGTAACAATATGTGTAATCTGCTACACAAAAACGCACCCAAAACCGCTAGGTATGTTTAGAAAACCTCTCTAAACACACCTACAATCGCTCTGAAATCAGATCCCAAAACCGCTGGCGTATTGCGGATCCGCTAGCGGTTTTGGTGTGCACTGGGCCTCAGACTTTTAGAGAGCTTTAGTGAATTTAGTGCTAAAGCTAGATTTGAAAATGGTGAATCGAATCGAAATTGCAATTTTTGACAGAAATCGTGCAATTCAATCTTTTCCTAAAATCTTTCAGGCCTAATATACTGCCATATTATTTTTTGCTAATCTACTTTTAAAGAACATCAAGTATGAGAGGTACCCAGCATCTGCATAATCAATCCATGGTGCCCAAGTTTTATCCAATTGACCCATATGCTAATTCATGATGGCTGCTATTCTTTCAAATGTCATAACATGATGCACTTTAGTAACTACCGAGTTCAAGTCTAAGTAAGAATCCTTACATTTAGAAGCTAGATACCACTTAGCTGCATTTACGATATGTTGCACCAAACGATGCGCTGGAAGGCGCATTGTGGAGGGCTTGTTACCCACTAACAGCACTGAATGATCTTTTTTGAGAGATGTTAAGAACATCTGCAATGAGACTCTTTACTTGAGACCATTAGTGTTAGGACACAGGGCATGCCTACCACATATGATAAAGGTTACTGACTGTCCACAGTTCCTAAAACAGAGATTACAGGAAGAGGGATGCAGCCTGGCCAACCTTACAGGGGTCAAATAGGCTCTTTCTGTGATCTGCAAACTTGGCTCTCCAGCTGTAAAGGAACGAAAAGTCCCACAATGCATTTCGGAAAGTCTTTACAGTCACAATCATGATTCATAAAGGCAAATGCATTGTGGGACTTGTAGTTACTTAACAGCTGAAGAGCCAAGTTTGAAGATCACTGGGCTCTATGAAGCAATTTCATGTTTGTTTCCAAATAAGGCCCTATTCACACTTAAAAGCGCAAAACGCTGGCGATTACCGCCGTCGTTTTGAGGGAGTGATTTTTTCCATGAATACACACAGAAAAATCACTGGACACTGGCGATTTTTCCACGATCGCGTTTAGCGCTTCTATGGCACTGAAAAGTGATCGCCAGGAAATCGCCTGAAAATGGTGCAGGCTACGCGTTTGCGTTTGCGATTTGTGTTAATCGCCGACGATTAATGCAAATAACTCAAGTAAGAATGGGCCCATAGGGTTTTATAGCGCTAGCGCCTTAAAAAGCGCTAGCGATTAAGCGTTTTGCCAAAATCGCCGGCAAAATGCTCTAGTGTGAATGGGGCCTAAGAGTAGTAGAAGCTCCCTTTCATTATGGATTCAAAGCGATGAGCCCATTTTGTGGCTGAAAAGGAATGGCTCATGTCCATCTCCCAGTCCGTTAGAGCAGAGTTCCCCAACCCTATCCCGAAGGCCCACCAACAGTACATGTTTTGCAGAAAACACAAACATGCATAGGTGGGGTAATTAGTGTCTCAGCAGAGCTGATTAACTACCTCTGGATTTCTATAAAATATGGCGGTGGGCCTTGAGGACAGCGTTGGGGAACACTGCGGTAGAGTAGGAGTCATGTGAAGAGGGTCGACTGGCCAGTAAACCATTTAAATAAGAGATAATGCCCCCAGCTAGCGGAGAGTGAGTACACCATGATTCAAAATAGGTGGGGGCAATATCTACGATGATGGGGCCTACGGAATGCCAATAATGGTATTGTTGATGCATATGTAACATTTGAAGTAAATTACAGTAATGAGTGGCAATTTTTAAAGAGAAGGGAGTTGATTCATTAAGACAAGGGGGTTGATTCATTAAGCTGCGCTGCTGTAGCAGTGAGAGGTAATAATCGCCAGCGCACGCTATGCAGCCATAGCGTGCGCTGCTAAATTACTCTCTGCTATAATAGTTAAACGAGCGCATGTTCATTCATCCACTAAGATTTATTTGCAGCAATCTTCTTCAGGTATATTTTGCAGCTTACAACCAATAGAAGGCAGTGTTGAGAGGGCGGGTGAGAGGCGGCAATCAGTGCAGATAGACATGAGTAGAGGCAGAGCTACAGCCCAAAGCTCTGCCTCTAAACGGAAGCGCTGCCCAAATCTTCCCCGGGGGATTTCGGGGGGATTAAGTGAGAGTTCAGCCGCGGGGATGCTGCGTTTCAGGTTGGACATTAATACTAAAGAGGAGTAGGAAATAAAAACTGGGTTTTTTTGAGACTTCAGAGCCTCTTTAATATCACTACTGTGACAAGCATTTGTAAGTTGAAGGTTACGATGTACAGTATGAAAGCTGAAATAGTCTTAAAGTTGTTCGATTGGCTGCACACTACAGTAACTTTTGGGCGAAGGGAGGGGGTGATGTATAGTTACTGACTAGGAAGGTGCTAGCTGGATATGGGAGGTGGCAGAGCCCAGGGCCCCCATCTGCCATGTGCACCAGTGTTTGTGTTTTTAAAAAGATATGGGAGGAGGAAGGAGTAGTGAAGCGGAGCGACACATCTAAAAAAAAAGGACACAGATCAGAGCTAATCAGGAATCATCTTCACTCCCCCATTACCCTCTCCCTTCACAACCCACAGAAACATAATTGAGGGAAAAAACAGGATAGTGGGTTTTAGTAGTATGGGCTTCTCTTTTTTTTTTGTACTCATAGGCCTGTTGCACTACACTGGGGTGAGCTTCCAATTTCCGCGGAATTTCGATTTTCTAGTTATTGATCGGAAATTCACTTACTGCAGCAGAAATCGATATACAGGAAGTCAGAATTTCACATAAATGCTGCATTACCCCAACTGGGACATTTTAGACCAATTAGAAAAACTTGGAAGCATTGGACCAATCAGAGAATGTATAACCAGTTCGGCCTATCTGGACGAGCTTCCTCGTCCAGATAGGCACTGCTGCTGCCGCCGGCTCGTGCGCGCGATCGGGCGCGCCCCCGCGTGCTCCCGCTGCCCGCCGCTAGCCCCCCGATCAGTGAATGGGAATATAATTCCCATTCACTGATCTAACGTCCCCGCAGAAATACCGACGCTTTCTCTTCAGAGAGCGCGGTATTTCTGCCCCCAGGAAACAACTCCTCAGCATTTTAGTTCCTAGATGTGAGCTGGTTCGCATCCAGGACTTTTTTCACTGTGGCCATCTTGTGGCCAAATAGTAAACTGCACCCACATACATTTTTGATTAAAAAAAAATATTATTTTACATTTAAAATTAGCAGTTTCCCTCCCACACCAAAAATTACCCACATACACTTTTTTTTATTAAAAAACAAAACAAAAACAACATAAATAGTTACCCAAGGGTCTTAACTTTTTAAATATGCATGTCAAGAGAACATGTTATTATATTATTTAAAATTATAAGCTTATAAATAGTGATGGACGCAAATTGAAAAAATGCACCTTTATTTCTAAATGAAATATCGGCACCATAAATTGTGATAGGGACATCGTTTAAACGGTGTAATAACCGGGACAGATGGGCAAATAAAATACATGCATTTTAATTACGGTAGCGTATATTAATTTCAAACTATAATGGCCAAAAACTGAGAAATAATGAATTTTTTCCGTTTTTTTTTCTTATTCTTCCTGTTAAAATGCATTTACAGTAAAGTGGTTCTTAGCAAAATGTATCACCCACAGAAAGCCTAATTGGTGGCGGAAAAAACAAGATATAGATCAATTCATTGTGATAAGTAGCAATAAAGTTATAGGCGAATGAATGGGAGGTGAACGTTGCTCGGATGCATGAGATTTTCGGACTGCGGTGCTGAACCGGATAATTGTACTGGGGAAATTGGAATACCGTGGAAATTTTAGGCCAATCAGAAAATGCAGATTCTACATAACAGTGTACATCTGCAAAAAAAAAATAGCAGATTCTGCAAAAAAAATGTTTTAACATTTACAGTTTACCAACTAAAACAATTTGAAATTGGCATTTCCAACCATCCCTACTTAACACTGCGGTAAAGTTGCCCTGTCCAGAAAGCACATGGCAATTTTACCATCATTAATGTCAAAGGGGCAATTTTAGGGACATGGCCAGAGGGGTTTTTACTGTGCATTACCACAGCAATGCGCATGTCACACCGGTGCCCCCCCCAATGTTAGTAACAGTATAATTGCTTTGCACTCGCTGCACATGGCAACTTAACTACAGTGTTGTGCATTAGACTAGATGGCCCGTATGGGTGGAACTTTAAAAGTCAGAATATCGTCCAAAAGTCCATTTATTTCAGTAATTCAACTTAAAAGGTGAAACTAATATATGAAATAGGAACCCTTTGCAGGGGTTTTGGATTAATTAGCTGATTGGAGTCACTTTGAGCCCAGAATATTGAACATTTTCACAATATTCTAATGGTCTGAGATCTTGATTTTGGGGTTCTCATAACCTGTAAGCCATAATCATCAAAACTATAACAAATAAAGGCTTGCAATATCTTGCTTTGCATGTAGTGAGTCAATTTCATATATTAGTTTCACCTTTTAGTTTGGACTTTTGCACAATATTTACCCGAGTTTCACCTATATACAGTACAAGTAACTTTTTCTCCTGAGCTTTCTCCTCATTGATTTTTTTTTCATAGCTTGCCAATAAAATGCCTTTTAAGCCACTAACAAGTAAGAAAGTACTCAGAATAATTTTACAGTACTTTTTCACCTTCTTGTTGGGTACTTTTATAAACAGAAGATGAAAAAATTATCCCCTAGGAGAAAACGCAGAAGAAAAAAGTTAATTGCATATGGGCCCTTGGCCATTATTCATTTCACTTTTTTTCCTACGTAATATTAATTAAAATTAGGGAGTGCTAAGTTCCCCAGCAATGTTGGTGCTTTGAATTTTCCAACCATTTCCTACTGGACCAAACCATATACCAAAAGGAAACCCCAGCAGAAAATTCAAACCACTTCTACTGGGGCTCTTGATCATATTACCGGCAGTTTAGAGCGGGTATAGATTGCGTGCATGTTATAGAGAATTTATGTGTGCATCAAACCAAGTAACACCTGACAAATCTGGCTTTGCAAATTTGGCCTAATTGGAGGCAGGTGGTGGATGACTTGTTCAAGGAGGTGAGAGCCCTGGAGCGAGCTGTCTGCACCTTCCCTCCCCCCTTGGATGTGTGAAAGCCAGCTCTTTCCAGGCAGTGAGAGACCTTGGGGCCCCAGTTGTATGGGGGCATTGGGAAGCCTCCCCGTGGCGCTCCTGGATAGTGATAATGTAGCATGAACTAATTCCCGCAGGGCAACCGCTTTGCAGTATTGGTTTTAACCCTGCAAACTTTGGCATGCGAAAGCAAATGCATATTTGCATGAGCTATGTCTCGTGAGTAGCCAATTAGGCCAAATTTGCAAAGCCAGATTTGTCAGGTGTTACTTGGTGTGATGCACACATAAATTCTCTATAAAGTGTAGTGTTTCATTTCTATCCCCCTTTGGAGGCGGGTGGTGGATGGCTTGTTCTAGGAGGTGAGAGCCCTGGAGCTAGCTGTCTGCGCCTGCCCTCTCCCCCCTTGGAGTGTTTTGTGAAAGCCAGCTCTGAGCTCCAAAGCTTGGGGGGGGCTCATGCTTCACTCCTTTCTCATGTGTTCGCTCCCAAGGTGCGCTCATGTAGCAGAACGCAATGGTCGTTAAGGTAAGTGCCTGTTTCTAAGTTTTGGGAGGCAGATGCGGGCGACTCTTCCCAGCGCTGGCCACGCTTGGGGGGGTCGCCTGCACCCCCTGGCCTCCCCCTCTGGGATGCCGCTGTGGTTTCCAGGCAGTGAAAGAGCTTGGGGCCCCGCGGCACCCTGGTTGTAAGGGGGCATTGGGAAGCCACCTCGTGGCGCTCCTGGATAGTGCTAACGTAGCATGAACTAATTCCCGCAGGGCAACCGCTTTGTGGTATTGGTTTTAAACCTGCAACTTTGGCATGCGAAAGCAAATGCATATTTGCATGAGCTATGTCTCGTGAGTAGCCAATTAGGCCAAATTTGCAAAGCCAGATTTGTCAGGTGTTACTTGGTTTGATGCACACATAAATTCTCTATAAAGTATAGATTGCGTGCAGCTGACTGCTTTCAAAGTTGAAGAACAAAGATGAAAAGAATAGCAGAAGAGAAGAACTTGAATATTCAAGCCAGAGAAAGGAGTTTTTACGGTAAGTGAAAATGATGAAAGGAGAAAGAAATATACAGAAGTGAATAATAAGAAAAGGCTGGGAGAAAAAAAGGGAGGTGTAAGCTCCAAGCAACACAAACACAATAATTATCTTGAAATATGATAACTTTTATTTGAATCATAGAAAATACCAATTAAAAATTACATTAGTTAATCGGGCTACCATACAGCCACCATACACTCACACCACTTATGCATAAACCGGGGTTCAAACAGTTTAAACGTGGCTCGACCTGTCGTGGCTAAAGAGACCAAAGTTCCTGAATGGCAATAATGACCGTCATGATCATATCAGGTGACACACATCAAGTCTCTGTGCAGCACAGACGTATAATGCAAAATAATGGCAAACATACAGAAGATGACAGTGATGATCATAGTGATCGTAATTGGTAGTCCAATGCAAATCTCTGTAAGCACAAAGTGTATAACAGGCAGAAGCTGGTGTATAATGAATGTGTAAATCTGAGATCTCAGGTGAATAGCTCAAATGCAAGCTCTGTGTGCAATGAGCAGACACTGTATGCAATTAACTGAGTGCATTAGCAGATTCACCATAGATTGCTGTGCTAAGCACAGTGAGATGCGCAGCTGCAGCAATTTCGAGCATACAGCATGCTAGGTTGGATGATGCAGGGCCCGTGTAAATATTCCAATGGAAATCTGTGTAGGATATCAGTGCAGGAAGAGATCCATATACAGCACCAGAAAGCACATGTGGAGCCAGGCAGACAATGGTGCAGAAGAAGTTCCTGTGCGATGTCCACAAAAGCGGAGGAGCCAGGCTACAATACCCCAGGAGAAGTTGTACGGATCAGGGTAAACATGGCGGCAGTGATGCAAATTGCCAGGAGATCAGCCACTCTGGTGTCCTCAACATGTTTCGCTGGCGTATGTGTCTTTCTCAAGAGGGCGTGGTCCAGGCTGCAAAACAGAATTGATTGTCATCAGTGTCATACAAAACTGAAGAAAGAAGTCTTTAGAAGTATACTAACAAAGACAAGAATACAGATCAACGAGAAAAAGGATTATGATGTTTTGTTAAAATTTAATTGTTTGATATTTTTATTTTAAATCAAGTTTTTTTTTTATTTCATTTATCGTATACAGGACAGGGTTGAAAACTGATTTATCATATATAAAATAGTGTTGGAAACTGATCCCTCATTCCACTAGGAGTCTCTCAGAACCTGCCCTAGCACAAGGTGTGGATGCACCCCTTGCCTTAAAATATACACTCAGAAATTCTACAGACGTTATATAAAAAATAAATATTATGCTTCCACTCATCTAGTGCAAAGTTGATCACAGATATATGACTTAAAAAGATGGCTGGACAGCTTGTATGATCTACCCTCTATGCATATTAGCAACTTGTTGGCAAAATTAAAATGAAAATATAAGTCTTTGCGGATGCATGCACATGTGTACAGAGTACTGATAATTCAGTAATCTTATACTAACTGACTGAGTAAACCAATTCTTTTTTGATAAGAGTGGCAAATCCTTGCTTCCTAATAGCAGACAATTCTTAATAAATCTGGGCCAAGTTCAAACGATTATGCCTATTCTCCTGTGAGCTCAAACTTTTGTTTTGTTTTAGTAAAATAGTCCATTTTTAAACGTGCATTTCATACATTTTACCCTCACACTGTGACATCATTACACCTTGTTTTTGTAAAGAACCAGACATATCCATTACATATGAACAAAATTAATTTCTTTTGGTTGTTTTACAACTTTAATTTTCATATTTACCGATATTTACTGTATTTATGGCTCTGAAACAGCTTCATCTCATTACTTGTTAACTCTGGTATTGGTATTGCAGTTTCGTTTCAATAATGCACTGACTTATTGCATTCTTTGGCCGTTTTACACTTTAGTCACCTCAAATAATTCCCTCTCAGTACTTGTATTCCTAATAATTGCATTACCCGATGAAATTTGTTATGGCACATTGTACAGTTTCTACTGTTTCATTTCATGCTTTGTTGAGTTTTACTTTGTTGTATCTTTTTATATTTATACATTATTTTCAGTGTTCCTTTATACTTAAACAATTTGATTTCAATAGTTTCAATAACCTCAATGGAAAACATATATGGATTATTGTATCTGCATTATCACATTTTGAACTATGCAAGCTGACTTTACTTGATGCTGTTAACATCAGTTTGCTATATACACCATTCATTAACTTTCAGTATCTCACAAAAGTGAGTACACCTCTCACATTTTTTTGCTAACTTTTTTTAAAATAGAAAAAGAAGGTACACCGAGAGCCCAATATAGTGTAGTAAGTTGGGTGATGGGTAAATGGAAAAGTATATGATAGATTTACTCACAAGTCAGGGTTACCAATTAGGCAACCACTGTGTAGGCAGGTGGGGAGATTAGGCCTGTCCTCACTCAGGATTAAGATGTCGCTCTCTGTAGATTAGGAGAAGAAAGGAAATTAAACCCCTCCACCAGGGGTGGATACTGATATTGTAAGGAGAACAGAGACGCCAACAGAATAAAATAAATCTAAAAACCTTAAAATTCCTCGGGAGGCGGTGGTGGACTCATCTCCCCGAAGCAGACATGATGCTGTCGGTTTTAGTGCAAATACATTTATTTATATACTCCAACATACATCGCAACGCGTTTTACGGATATATTCCCGATTCTTCAGGCAATAATTAACAGGAGTGCACACAGTGCAGTCTTAAGGTCATGATAAGTGCCTCTGGGCTTATCTAAAGTTTTTAGATATATTTTATTCTGTTGGCGCCTATTTCATGGGGCAACACTGAAGATATGACCCTTTATTACAATGTAAAGTAGTCAGTGTACAGCTTGTATAATAGTGTAAATTTGCTGTCCCAGCAAAATACCTCAACATGTAGCCATTAATGTAAATCGCTGGCAACAAAAATGAGTACACCCCTAAGTGAATATTGTCAAAATTGTGCTCAACATGACATTTTTTCTCCCCAGGGTCATGTAAATCGTTGATGTTACAAGGTCTAAGGTGTGAATGAGGTGCAGGTGTGTTAAATTTGGTGTTATCACTCTCACACTCTCTCGTACTTTTAAGTGAAAGATCAATGAGGCACCTCATGACAGAGAACTCCCTGAGGAACTTAAAAACAGAATTGTTGCTCTACATTAAGATAGCCTAATGTAGCTGCAGCATGGTGGTCAAAACCATAAAGCTGTTTAACACGACAGATTCCACTCACTACAGACTGCACCATGGGGTCATGCACAGAGACAATGATCCTAAACACATAAGGCATTCTACATGTTTACCTCAGCATGGCTCTTGCCTTAGAACTGGGCCTGTAATTAACAGTATGTAAGCAGGACTACCAAACACATTGGAAGTGTTATAATTTAAGTAGGCCTCAGTTATTTGGACTGAGTTAGTCAAAAAGGCTTGATGAGCAGACCTGTCCTTTAAGGGGATTTTCTCTGAAGAGAGAAAATCTGCAGTTCTGTCAGCAGAACTAGAACATACCAAGAAGCTGTTCTGAACAAGGCCGCGGGTCTCTCTGACCTGGGCATGTACCACCACCAGAACAGAAAACATTGGCCATGTTTACAAAACATCCACATTCCTGTAAGTAAAGGAAAGGTGACATTAAATATTAATCGAGTAGGCGTGTAGGATGACACCACGAGTAGGGTCCACCAATAAACTGGTTTAGGGGGTGGCGAAGGTGATGTCATATTTAACTCTTTCCTAGTCGCTATTAAAGGTTGAGGGAGCTATGAGAGCTCACTTCTGCTCTTGACTTTCACGCTAGCTCGCCAGGCTGACTGGGACTTCTAAGCATGTTATTCCTTTCTGTAATCTGATATAATGTATGCTGTACATAGTTAGTCTAGATGTAACATAGAGTAGATACAAGAAGACCTGGGTATCTTCAGTAGGATAGATACTCAAGTAGCTGTAACGCAACATGGAAGTCTGCTTTGCCAGGAGATGAATGTATCTATCTGTATTCCTGTTTCCTGAATAAATAACGTAAACATTGGAAAAAGCCTGAGGAAGTCTATATCCGGTTTGCGGTGTGGAGAGTCTGTGAGACGATGGTGTCGAAGCAAGGTGATAAGAACAGTTTATAACAGTGGTGCCTGAAATCCTTCCCTGCCTAACTATACAGGCAGACGGGGCTGGGGCCGACGGAAAATGGTTTCAAGATATTCCACAGCAAAACAAGCGGAATAGACGGACGCAGACGGTAAAGCTTATCAAGCTGATACTGATAAGCTGGTGTGGGAAGTGTGCATTGCGTGAGCCAAGCAAGCACATGGGCTGCGATTCGAGAATCAGCGGCGAAACTCTTGGACGTTACACTGTGACTGCATTGTGCACTGTAGTCACCAGCCGAAAGAATGGGTCGGACGGAAGCACTCCGAGGCCAGCTTGCAACTCGCTGCGGGAGATGTCGATCCACTGAGCCAGTCCTGTGTGGGGACGGAGATAGGACAGTGATTAAACGCTCAGAAGGTTCCGGAGTCCATGGAAGTTTCGCAGGTGAAGTTGCGGGAATGCTGATGGATCGCCAAGAATCTGCTGCTCAGGCAAGTTTGTTTACGTTGTTGTATGGCGTTTTGGCGTTATCTGTGTTGTATTTGGTGTTAATGTGTACATTCTGTGTTAATTGCAGCGTGGGGGCTGTGGGCTTCTCATCTCTCCCATGCATGGTGGGAGGTTTTCAGAGTTTATGTGCTTGGTTTTTTTTCTTCAGATTCAAGCTTCCAGTGTGTTGTATATTTACGCAGTGGTTATCTCTGCATTTGTCTCAGGCATGTTTTTGCTGGAAAGAAGTCGATTGGGTTTTTTTTTTTTTTTTTTTTTCTCTTCTCTTCTCTCCCCGTCTCTACAGAGGCTGGGAAACATGTCCAGATAGAGCAGGGGGGGCTCCCCCGCGGCAGAGGTAGCAGAGTAGACAGGAGAGAACAGTTGTGAAACTTAGAAGTACGTTTTTCTTCGGTGAGCTGGCGTTTTTTCCCGAGCCCGATCAGGGTGTTTTTTTTCCCTCTCTGTCCATAATGGAAAGCGTAGAGAGATAAGTAGGCTTATCTCGTCCCAGTCAGAGCTGCTTCAAAGGCTTTAAATGTCGGTATCTGTTATGTTGTTTAGCCAGCTCGTCTGTTGTTCGTCTCAGTAATAGCGCTGTAATAGTTCTGAGTTATGGCTGAGATAAGCTGCAGATGAGTTGTGGAGAGAGGGGATAGAGGGAGAGAGATTCCTACGTCTCTGGGGATCCGTATGTCTGATTGCAGTTCGGATTACAGCTGAGACGTGAAGGAATGCTGAGGCTGATTTTTGTGCACTGTGGATAGATGCTGTGTGTGACTAGGCATGTTTGTTTGTATTTTGTTCTCTCTCCTAGGTCTATAGGAACGAGAGGCTGCTATGGGAGCAGCCATCTTGGCTGGCAGTCCAGGACTCAAAATGGCGGCAGTGGAGAGAGCCCGCCCCCGTGAGTCATGGCCCCCACACGTCATGGCAGGGGGGAGGAGGGGCTGGGGGATCCACGTCATGTCAGGCTGTGCTCGCGGCTCCGGGCAGAGCAGCTGGAAGGGAGGGGGGAGAGATACAGAGACATGCTACTGTGTGTCTCGGGTTGCAACGTATTTCCCCAGAGTTTTTCCCAGAGTCCATGGACAGGAATGCCAGAATAGGAAGTGTTTCCCAGCTCGGTGCAGGGACACACGGAGCAGTACAGATCGGAAATGGGTCTGTACTGTGTTGCTTATAGGATTATTCCTGTAAGTGAGGCACCTTAATGGGTGGCGCAGCATGAGTTCCCAATAGAAGAAGGGGGGGCAGCGCATCAGGGGGGGTGCCGGAGTTGGAAAAAAAGGAGCTGACCAATCCGGGTTTCCGGTTTTTGTAGTGGACAGGGCCAGAGCTGGACTGAGAGGTCTATGCTGGGCTGGGGCTGTTTTTTTTTGTTTGTGCGTTTTTTTTCGTCCACTGATTGGTCAAATACGTTTTTTCCAGCTCTCATCAATTGTAGCACAAAGAACAAGGACTGACAGCAGTTCATGGGGCATTATACAGATGATAGAATTGCCATTTACAGAGTGACAGTGTATCAGTACGGTGTTTGCCAGGTGACTACCTACCAAGTGGGCATTCAGGGATCTGCATACAGGCATGTGACGCTGGTATGCTTAGTCCTGCACCCTGTGTAGTTTAAGTGCAAAGTGCTCCTTCCTACAGGGAGGCAGCAATTTTTTTTGGTAGTTTAGGTAGTGGCACGGCAAACATTGATCAGAGGGTACAACACACAGAACTTCTAGCAGAGCTGGTATCGCAATGAAGTTCTAGATAAGTTAATGCGATAATGAGTAAGAGCATTGCAGGCTCACCCGCAAAGCAGCATCAGGTGTGGCATCCGTAATCTGTGCATGCGACAGCCGCGCATGGACAGATAAGGGGGGATGTGGAGTGAGCTGCAATGGGGTGAGAGCTTCCAAAGGTGAAGCGAGCTTCCATAGGTGAAGTCCGCGGGAGCATATTTTAAACAGGTAAGTACTGAGGATAGTACTGAGGTAGGGGGGTGAAGTTTAACTCCAATCTACCAATAAGAGTAAACAGAGTTCAGGAGAACCATAAAGCAACGAGATCAATTACGATATATATTGATCAATTTAAAGGGTAAAGAGTACAAGCCGCAGGGCGAATCCCAAATCATTAATAAGAATTGATTTGTTTGTATTTCGATTTCAGGTGTTTGGCAATATGGAATTGAGACAGCTGCAGTGCTGGCAGCAAAGATGGAGATGTCAGTCGGATAAGCGAAAGGTTCCAGATGCCAATCTAAGCTTGGAGGAACACGAGATTCCTGAAATCGGAAAGAGACTAAAACACGAGATTCCTGAAATTGGAAAGAGACTAAACCGCGAGATTCCTGAAATCGGACAGAGACTAACAAAACTGTCGGAGCAAAGCATAATGCAAAGTGCTAATGTTTTTCTTTCCCAGGGTGGTGCTTTTATAATGAGGAGTACCGTGCTGATGGTGATCCTAGGTTGCCATTTCGTCCTAGGAGAACTAAGAGAGGACATTCTCATGTATAATAAGGGGTTAATGAGAATGCAAGGCCCAAGCATGTTAATGTTGGGTGACAAAGGTACTGATCCTTTCACACCTCCCTCCGCTTGGCACAGATGGACCATGCAGGGACGGAGGAAAAGAGCACTTGTGCCAGGAGAAAGCAAATTTCATGGCACAAGGTGGGTGAAAGGTCGGAAGGGTCAAGTGTGCGGGCAGTGGGAATTTAATGGCAGTGTAAATCTGCTATTGAATGCCACACTCCCAGAATCAATGCACCGATCCAAAGGTTTGTTAAAAGGTACATTGCAGTATAATGGGTACATGCAAAAGGTGGAGTGTGTGATTCAGGGGTACCTTGTCTTGGTTATGCAGAGTGAGATGGTTCCAGATTGGAGAGGAACGAGCAGGAGGCGTCAATTCTCTTACCAGAGAGACGCAGGGGACAACATCACACTCTGGAGCTACCAACAGAGAGTGCCTCTGAAACAACTATACACACGTAAAGGCTGGAAAGCCAAGGGTGGGTGGTTCTCGAAACAAGAAGTAACAATCGAGATCAAGCCACATTTCCAGGTGACAAAGAGGGTGGGGAGAGCGGTCCCGGGGGAGGGAAAGCCAACACAGGGAACCCCATCCACACTACACGGGTCACAACAGGGGACGATATTACACAGTCCATATGCAGCAGCTTATCCTCATGATAGTTGGGTAAGTGAAGAGGTACTCTTAATCGAAAGATTGCAGAGAGTACAGTCTTCCCGACCTCAGGTACATATTGTGCCTCAGGACGTAAGGGGGGAAGAGGTCCAATCAGGACAGCTGGGGACATATTTTGTCAGCGAGAGATTGGACAAGGGGAGGTATAGTAACTTTTCTGGAGAAGGATCTTTTGCATGGCATCTTCGAGATGTTTGGGTGAACAAATGGAAACGGTGCAACATTCCTTTAGGCACCGCCACTTCCTTAGTTCCCACCTCAACACATGTCTTACACCAGGACCTGAGAGGTCAACCTTTTTTGGTGCTAGACGGGGAGGTGAAGCAAGTAGAGTTGTCCTCATGCGGGCAATTCTTGCAGAAGTATCTGCGTTGGCCGGGGCAAGCCAAATTTAGTGAAGAAGCCTGCGGGTTCAATAACGCAGACTGCGAGGCTACCATTCAAAAGATCCACCCTGAAGCCAAACCGATAGTTCCGGTGGCTGAAGGAAGGGTTTGGTTTTTTAACATAAGGTCTAATGATACATTCAAGGTATATTCTCATAATTGTTCCGATAAGGGGGAGATTCCAAGGGGAACATATTGTGGGAGCGGAGATCCCATAAGGATCCTGTCATCTAGGTTGGATGACGTTGTTTCTCAAATTGTTAAGAGAACTCTAAAGGTCAAAGTTTCACGGGTAGTTCCCGTCCTGAAAGAGAACCCGACATGGGACAAAGGGGAACGGGGTTTGATCCCAGACGACCACATTTGGTTACAAAGGTTAAACAAACAGTACACTAAGGTAGAGGTAAGATTTCACCATGATCCAGGTGATCTTAACGAGGTAGAACACAAAAATGAGCAGGTGAGTGCCAGTCTGACCTGGTGGACACAGGTTCCGGTGATGTTCCAGGGACACTCGGACTGGGCCTCTGCAGTTCCAAAGTTCTTTCTACACCCACTGGTCGTCTGGATGGGGATGACAACGTTAGGCATCATTATCCAGGTGAGGTTGCGTGTTAAAAGTACGTAAAACAAATTAACCTGGTCCAGAGATGGGTGCCTCATAAACAATCTCCTGAACCAATATTTTTAAATTAAGGGATATGCAGGGTTACGGGTATAGGTTTAGTAGTACCTAGGAGCTGATTGTATAAAGGCGCTCTTTTAGAAGGCACCTGGCACTGCTCCGTTTTGTAACAACCAAACGAGGTTCACTTGTCTGTGGTCATGCAAGTTTGTGAGTGATACGCAAGTGACGCAAATGCTGAGCATGTGGTGTTGAGGGACTTAGAAGTAGGGCTTCCCCAGAGAGCCTGGTTACAGGAAGACCAAGAGGTCTTGCTCTCTCTCTCCCAGGGGTGACCGCCTAGAGCAGAGAAGTTGTGTGAGCACGAACATCGGAAAGTGAAACATAAAAGAAAAGAAACCAGGTACTGGGAGGTTCAGACGCTGGGATCTGCGGGTCAAGCCGTTTTAGGGGGGATTGTTATAATTTAAGTAGGCCTCAGTTATTTGGACTGAGTTAGTCAAAAAGGCTTGATGAGCAGACCTGTCCTTTAAGGGGATTTTCTCTGAAGAGAGAAAATCTGCAGTTCTGTCAGCAGAACTAGAACATACCAAGAAGCTGTTCTGAACAAGGCCGCGGGTCTCTCTGACCTGGGCATGTACCACCACCAGAACAGAAAACATTGGCCATGTTTACAAAACATCCACATTCCTGTAAGTAAAGGAAAGGTGACATTAAATATTAATCGAGTAGGCGTGTAGGATGACACCACGAGTAGGGTCCACTAATAAACTGGTTTAGGGGGTGGCGAAGGTGATGTCATATTTAACTCTTTCCTAGTCGCTATTAAAGGTTGAGGGAGCTATGAGAGCTCACTTCTGCTCTTGACTTTCACGCTAGCTCGCCAGGCTGACTGGGACTTCTAAGCATGTTATTCCTTTCTGTAATCTGATATAATGTATGCTGTACATAGTTAGTCTAGATGTAACATAGAGTAGATACAAGAAGACCTGGGTATCTTCAGTAGGATAGATACTCAAGTAGCTGTAACGCAACATGGAAGTCTGCTTTGCCAGGAGATGAATGTATCTATCTGTATTCCTGTTTCCTGAATAAATAACGTAAACATTGGAAAAAGCCTGAGGAAGTCTATATCCGGTTTGCGGTGTGGAGAGTCAAGTGATCTCACAGTCTGTGAGACGATGGTGTCGAAGCAAGGTGATAAGAACAGTTTATAACAGGAAGCAGAGTTTGGAAGGGCCACCACAATACACAGCAAGTCCTATTAACTCATTGCATCATCAAACACTTCCTAGACCTCCATCAATCTAATCTGTCAGGTTTTACCATGAATTTTAGAGAATAATAAATAAAAAATAAATAAATAGGGCCTTCTGAATATCATAACCTTGGAGGATCTCAATAAGAATTAAGAATATGTACACTAAACATACTACATCACATATTTTAAGCCCCATTTCATTTCAAATTCTTGTTTCCTACTATTACTATGACATGAGATTTTTTATATCAATATATGGATTAATAACTTTGCATTTATAACAATTGATTTTCTGTCTTTTCCCATAGAACTATCCCTACTTTACTTGGCTAGATTACTTTGAGATTGTAAAAGAGAATCTTTTACCATTTTGTAGTACCTCATTTACATATGCTTCCTAGTTTTTTCCTAAAAGTGAATTAAAATCTCATAATGCCATCAAGCCCACATTAATATGTTCTAAACAAGTAATGATGAGCTTGGTGTACCAAATGTTAAAATAATATTACCACGATTCGATAGATAGATATATAGATAGATATATTTTGGAATAATCCATCTCCTCATGGGGGATTCTCAGAGTTTTTTCTATTTTTAAAAGCATTTCCTGAACGGCAGTTTAACTGCTAAAATAGTAAGGTACCAGCCAGCCCCCCTACTCGCACACTATTTTGGCAGTTAGTCTTAGCAACTACCATTTAGGAAATGCTTTTGAAAACAAACAAGAAAAACCCTGAGAATCCCCCATTAGAGATGGACTAGCCCAAAACCTGTCGGTTCTGTCAAATTTTAACTGCTTACTTTTTTCGCTGGAGCGGGCCTTTAATGGTGATAAAACTGCTGGATACTTGCATACTATTACATTAATTTATGTATAATTATTTCTTTCTTTTACCTAACTTTATAGATACTTTTTTAGACTCCAAGATATCAGATGACTTGCTAAATGAGCCTCTCCTTTTAATTTGCACCATTATTTCTGTAAGAAATTCTATATGTAAGCTTGAATCAGGAATGGCAATTACCAGCTTTTTCCTTTTTCAATGGCTTAATGAATCTGTTTTTAGAAGCCGGACTGCCTAATACCTTTTAGGAATCCGTCATTTTCTGGTAGGAAATTGGACTTTTTCCTTTATCTGATATACAAGAATAATGGGGTACGGATTTACTTGATTTCCTGAAATCTGAATATTATACACATTTTTGTCATTTCGCTTTACTCTTAACCACTGAAATCATTAACAGATCTTTTTCAGTTTTAACAATTCCTTTATAACGATTAAATAATTTTGCACTGCAGTTCAGTTCTAACTTCTAAATAAAGTGCAGTTCTCTTTCTCTATCTGTCTAAGAGTACAGTACAGTGGCATGCAATATGGTCTAATATATCAAAGCCGTTTTAATGAGGATGTAGGTGGAGTTTTTAGTGATATTTAGTGCAATTAAGGGATGCTGGACTGGAAATTGTACCTTGTAGAAAACGGCAATTAGTTTCAGCAAGACAGTGTCATACAATGCACTACATGGTGTTTTGGGACAGAGGCACACTTTTTTCTCTGGGATTTACCCCTCAAACTATTCAGATGTGATGGAAATGTATATTCCAGACTTTAACCCTTTTAGCCTTTTGGACGTGATTTTTTATGTCCAAAAGGCTGCTACTGCGGTGTTGCAATCTTACACACGATCGCGCTCATGCATGTGCACCCCATGTTGTCCCCGTTATCCCGGAGATCAATAAATGGCAACATGGTTCCCATTCATTGATCTAAGTCCCCGATAGAAAAACCGACAGCCTCTCATCAGAAAACAAAAACCATGTCCTCCTATAGTTCCTGTAAGCAAGCTTGCTCGCTCACAGGATAGAAAAAAAAATCACTGTGGCCATCTTGTGGCCAAATACTAAAACTACATTCACATACATTTTTATCACAAAAATACACAAATTACATTTAAAATTAACTGTTTATCTACCACACCCAAAACATACCCAAATAAAATTAACTAAAAAAATAAATAAAAAAATTACAATTAAAACAAACAACAAATAGTTACGTAAGGGTCTGAACTTTTTAATATGCATGTGAAGAGGGTATCCAATTAATATTTTTTAAATTATAAGCTTGTAATAGTGATGGACGCAAAACTAAAAAAGTGCACCTTTATTTCCAAATAAAATATTGGCGCCATACATTGTGATAGGGACAATTTAAATGGTGTAATAACCAGGACAAATGGGCAAATAAAATACGTAGGTTTTAATTATGGTAGCATGTATTATTTTAAAACTATAATGGCTGAAAACTGAGTAATAATTATTTTTTTCCATTTTTTTTCTTAATATTCCTGTTAAAATGCATTTAATAAAAAAATAATTCTTAGCAAACTGTACCACCCAAAGAAAGCCTAATTTGTGGCGGAAAAAAGAAAATATAGATCAAATCATTGTGATAATTAGTGGAAAAGTTATTGGCAAATGAATGGGAGGTGAAAATTGCTCTGATGCGTAAGGGGAAAAACGACTTAAGGCTGAAGTGGTTAATTTATAGTTAGTTTCATACATCTAAGTTTTACTATATATAAATCAAAACATTTTATATGCATTTTCCCCCTGTATTTCAGGGCACCATGACATTTGGGACAATTGGCTTCACAGGTCAAAAGCCTCTATATTCCCAAGAAAAAATACAAATCCCAGCTGGTTCTGAGAAATTAAGCTGTGCCTGTAATTGGTCACTGCCTTCCATTTCATTTTGTGTAATAGAGTGGTGTGTGTGTGTGTGTGTGTGTGTGTGTGTCACCCTCCCAGGTATCCATCTAAATGATGAGCACTAGGACTGCATTGCCTTTCTTCTGACTGGTCTTAGCTCCTCTAAACAAGTCCTAGTTGGTGCATTCAGAATACATACAGTCACAAGCCTGAACAGAGGAACTAGGTTCGACCACAGTTTGCAGCAATATAGATACTGAGATAAGTGAATAAGGTGCAAATAAAAGTTTATTACAACCAGATTGTGCATACAAACTAACAATGCAAATATGATACAAACCACATGCACAGCATGCAATATACAGACAACCCAGGAATACAATGAACACACACACACACACACACACGCACACACACACACACACATATAAAACACCCTGACTAATCTATCTAGCTAAGTATGCCACACATATATACAATCAGCATAGTATCAATTAGGCAACGGCAAGGTCAACAAGAAAAAGCAGGGTCAGTAGCAAGTAATCAGATAAGCACTAAAGATTAGGCAAAAGCAAGACCACAGACAGGATAAACAGTTCGGCAACAGGTTTCAGGACAAAGAACAGGTACCAGGATGTCTAGAGACTCGGGCCTGGGAGCACAAAGTTCTGGCAACCTCAGAGATTTTTTTTTTAGTCAAATTTGGTGGAACAATGTAAACATGGGATTCTGGAATGAAGTTGCACCTCTGAAAAAGGAAGTTAGTTAAATTACCAGTATCATACCCGACACATTGTTGCTAATAGGACAAATGCAGAATTGTATAGACCAGTGGTTCTCAAACCTTTCCGGGGTCAAGGCACCCTTGATGATTCCGAAAAATTTTTAAGGCACCCCTTGTCAAAAGCAGTTACTAAAATGCACATTGGCACTTTACACATTGGCCCCTGTGTCCTCCTTTGTCCCTTTTTGAGTCCCCGTTTGTCCCCTTTGTCTTCCTTTGCATCCCCCTGTGTCCTCATTTGTCCCATGTGCTCCTTTGTCCTCCTCCATTATGCCCCCCTGTGTCCTTGTTTGTCCCCTGCATCCTCTTTCTTTACCCTTTGTGTCCTTGTTTGTCCCCTGTGTTCGTCATCCCTCTTTGCGTCCCATTTCCTCCTCCATCTACCTTTGTGGCCCCGTTTTTCCCTTGTGTCCTCTTTTGTCCTCTTCTCTACCCCTATGTATCTCCCTGTGCCCTGATACTGTAGGTCCCATGTCCTCCTTGGTCCTACTTTGTGTCCTTGTTTGTCCCCACGTCTTCCTTCATACCTCCTTCCTCTTCATATCACACAGGCACAGTCCCCGCTGCAGGTTGTTACAGTAGGAAAAGCTACTGTCTATTTTATTACACCAAGTGGCCAGCGGTGAGACTAGTGTTCAAGCGTTGAGACAATCTCTCATTCTTGTTTTTTATAATAACAAAGTGAGAGGTTCTCTGCTCTCTTATATTGCTTTACATGTGTTCATACTGGTTACATCACAACATGCATACATGCAACAAAGAACATAGAAGGCCTGTGTGGATGGATGTTATTCAGAGTTTTG
This sequence comes from Hyperolius riggenbachi, assembly GCF_040937935.1. NCBI lineage: Eukaryota > Metazoa > Chordata > Amphibia > Anura > Hyperoliidae > Hyperolius > Hyperolius riggenbachi. The sequence goes on along the minus strand of NC_090652.1, from coordinate 130,676,229 downwards.
AGGCTCCATGTGGGATTTCAACTATTGTTACATTAACCTTCCTGGCTGCGCAGGAGGTTTTCTTATGCCCTGCTGGGCCGATTTGCGCAATTTTTTTTGCTGCACGCAGCTAGCACTTTGGTAGCTGCGTGAGCACACCGATCGCCGCCGCCCCGCGCCGATTCTCCGCTATCCGCTGTGCCGCAGAGACCCCCGGCCCCTAGACCCCGTGCGCTGCCTGGCCTATCAGCGCCAGGCAGCGCTGAGGGGTGGATCGGGACTCCCTTGGACGTCACGACGTCCATGACGTCGGTGACGTCATCCCGCCCCATCGCCATGGCGACAGTGGAAGCCCTCCAGGAAATCCCGTTCTTTGAACGGGATTTCCTGATCGCCGGAGGTGATCGAAGAGGGTAGGTGGATGCCGCTGCACAGCGGCTATCATGTAGCGAGCCCTAGGCTCGCTACATGATTTAAAAAAAAAAATCAAAAAAATGGCTGCGCTGCCCCCTGGAGGTTTTTAATAGACCACCAGGAGGGTTAAAGGGGTTCTTCCGCGAATGAGGAAAAAAATAAAAAGGGTTGATGCATAAACTATTAAACATCCTTCTAAAATAGTGTAAAAAGTTTTTTTTTAAAATGAATGGTTTCATCAATACAACATGTAATGTAAATAGTGACGTATGAAGGACTGGGAGGCTAATCCATTTGTTAGGGGTGTTTTTTTTTTTACTTTCTTTTCACAACCATAACTCCTGCCTAAGTAGTTTTCAGTGGTATAACCCACTTCTAGCAGGAATCGCCGTTATAGCCCTAACAGGCTGAGCTCCGCTGAGCTGCTGAATATGTGTCTACATTGTTGCTAGGCAACCAGACCCCGGGTGCAGAGACTCGTTTGTGAGAAGTCATAAGCTGCTGGGAGAATCAGTCCCAGGCAGGAGTTATGTTTAAAGGGGTTCTTTCGCGAAAAAAGTAGGCAGTTAAAAAATGTGACAGATGACAGGTTTTGGGCCAGTCCATCTTTTTAAGGGGAATTCTCAGGGCTTTCTTTGTTTTCAACAGCATTTCCTGAACAACAGTTGCAAAATCTAACTGACATAATAGTGTGCAAGTGATTAGGGAGGCCGGCTGGTATCTTGCTATTTTGGCAGTTAAACTGCTGTTCAGGAAATGATGTTGAAAACAAAGAAAGCCCTGAGAATCCCTCTTAAAAAGATGGACTGGCTCAAAACCTGTCATCTGTCACATTTTTTAACTGCCTACTTTTGTCGCGAAAGAACCCCTTTAAGAAAAGAAAGTAAAAAAAACACCCCTAACAAATGGATAAGCCTCCCAGCCGTCATCCGTCACTATTTACATCACATGTTGTACTGATGAAACCATTCATTTTTTTAAAAAAGCTTTTTACACTATTTTAGAAGGATGTTTAATAGTTTATGCATAAACCACTTTTTATTTTTTTCCTCATTCGCGGAAGAACCCCTTTAAGTAATATGTAAGACTTGGAAGGTACCCACTTGTAAGCAATACATTATAATGTGAATTCTTCTGATTATTTCTGAAAATACATTTAGAAATATCACTGAAATTATTATGACATCTATTATTGAACATATAATGTAAAAACACTGGCTCTAAATAGCATCAATTTGATTGTGTATAAACATAGAACATAGTGCAGATGAACTGAAATAAACATTAAAGCAAGTGTCCTCCAGTCTTATCAGCTATTTCAAAAAGTTTTACATTTAATTTTCTTTTACTTGCAATAGGCTTTGTAAGAATACACCAAACATATGTCTTGCAAAACTGTGCATTGTTTCCTAAGTGTTGAAAACTTTAAAAGACATTTCTTACTCTTTCCACCAGAGCTATTTTAACACTGCAAAACAACACCTCTACTACTACTTTTGCTATCAATAATAATAATACCTCTTTATTAGACTAATAAACTGACATGCGTCCACAGCGCTGGTCAATTTTACATGCGTTTAGGCAAGACAAGCAATGTAGCACGCACAGCGCAAAAAGTGTAACTCACATTATGTACTCAATGCACACAAAATAGCTCAACTCACATAATAAAAGCAGCATATGCATTGTATACATAATGCAAGTCACTTTATATGTACAAATGCATGTTAGCTTGCTTGTGTACGATGCTGGTTGCATCTCAGGTGGGTATCCACCAGCACAGCTTTTTTGAATAAGGCAACACCCTTACCAACCTCTAACTGTAAGTCAACCTGTTCTCCAATGTAGAGCTGTTGTATGTTCCTAATGGTGGGTGTGTGTATCTACAGAATTGTTTATCTAGCGTGTGTACTGTAGGGAGGCAGGAAAGGCCCTGTGTAATGCAGCTTTACTTTTAGCAGACAGTGTAGATGAATCACCAACTGCCATTAAAATTGCCATGCGCAGAAAGCGCAAGGCAGTTTTCCTGGTACTTACGCAGGTGACGTAGCATATTGCTAGTATGACATGAATTAAAGCAGAACTGAAGAATAAAAAAAAAGTGTTTCACTTACCCAGGGCTTCTCCCAGCCCCTTGCAGCCTTCCTGTCCTGTGCCGGTCCTCCATAATCCTCTGTTCTACCGCCGCCAGCTAGTTTTGTTACTTCCAACTTGTAACTTGATGGCAACTGTGCCTGCACGGCCCTGGCCACGCGTAGCTTTCTTCACGTTCCTGTCTGCAATAATGTCCTGCGCTAATAGCAGGATGCTATTGCAGATGGGAACGCGAAGAAAGCTACGTGTGGCCAGGGCCACGCAGGCGCAGTTGTTGTTGACTTACAAGTCGGCGGTAACTAAACTAGCTGGTGGCGGGAGAACAGAGGATCATGGAGGACCGTCGTGGGACAGGAAGGCTGCAAGGGGCTGGCAGAAGCCCCAGGTAAGTGAAACACTTTGATTTTTTTATTCTTCAGTTCCGTTTTAGGGTAAGTTTCACCTACAAAATGTGAGTTGCGTGATTTGCACAACATGCACTACATCACTTTCATAGGTACTGATAAAAAGACTGTGTGCCCTCTGGGCACAACAATTTTTATGGCAGTTAGTAAACAAACCCAATGGCTTCAATTCATCAGAGGCTGTTGGATAAAAAAAAAACAAGTCGACAAAATACAGCATTTGGTATTTTAGACTTTTTTTTTTTGCTATTTCAAGATTTTCACAGGTGCAGTAGAAGATGGCTTCAATTCACGAAAACCTGTTCGGTAACAGCAGAAGAGTGTGGAGTTGTTTCTGTTTTGTTATATGCTGTTATGTGCAGTGACAGCATTACAATAGTAAGAGGCATCCTTGACATCCCTTTAGAATGTACATGCTTTTTTATACTGCCTCTTCTCCCTCTGAATGTGTCTATTAGTCTTTCTTAACATTTTATTTAATTGCTACAACTTAGATGAACTTCCAAGAAACATTATACATGCCATGCTTAGGTGATTTCCCCAATAGCTCTTCCGCATCTTCAAACAGGAACCTAAAGGGTTGAACCTCAGGAGTACTGCAGGGGAAACCTCTTTTGTTCCGCTCTCCTCTTCTGCCTGGGGGGAAGAAAAGCTTGTTTCTCCCTAGAAGCTATCGCATCTATCAGCATCCGGGACTTGCAGGAGACAGGGGCTGTTTCTATTGGCTCCTGTCAGTCATAGGTATTCCCTCTCTTCTTCTGTAAGTCACGGCTCCTGCACAGTCTCTGCAATGTTTTTGACATACCAGGTCTACCGGTAATCATCGAACATGGGCTATACTGCATGCTGATATCTTGATGAATCCCAGGTTTCCACCTCACAATCGACAACACAACCATTCTCCCTACCTCCCAGGCCCGCTGCCTGGGTGTCACCTTGGACTCTGACCTCTCCTTCATCCCACACATCCAAAACATCACAAGAGCCTGCAATTTCCACCTCCGTAATATCTCCAAGATCCGCCCATTCTTAACCCCGGACACGACCAAACTGCTCATCCATGCCCTCATCATCTCCCGCCTTGATTACTGTAACTCACTCCTTTCTGGCCTCCCCCTGAAACGCACTGCCCCCCTTCAATCAGTGATGAACGCGGCTGCAAGACTCATCCATTCTTCGCACCGCTCTGCATCCACATCTCCCCTTTGTGAATCCCTGCACTGGCTCCCTATCCGTCTCAGGATTAGTTTCAAGATTCTATGCCTGGCGTATAAATCTGTGCACAAAACATGCCCTACCTACATCTCGCAGCTTGTTCACAAGTATACACCAGGTCGCCCCCTCCGTTCCTCCAACGACCTTCGCCTCACCACCCCGCGCATTTCACACTCCCATGCCCGCCTGCAGGATTTCTCAAGAGCTGCCCCCACCCTCTGGAATGCCCTTCCACCACCCATCAGACTTGCTCCCTCTTTCAACACATTCAAGCAAGCCCTCAAAACCCACCTCTTTATGATGGCCTACCCACCTCCTACCACACAGTAACTCTCTAAGGAATATTTAACAGCCCCACCTAGTGTTTCCACCCCTCCCTTTAGATTGTAAGCCTCTGGCAGGGTCCTCCACTCCCTAGTGTAATCTACAGGATCATGTGCTCCTGTCCTATGACAGCCTGTACTTGTATTACTGGGCCTACCTAACCAGCCCATATTGCATGATCATGTATTTTGTACAATTTGTATGTATAACTTTGTTCTACGTGTATAACCCTATGTATGTCATCCTTGTATCATTGTATATATTTATTGTCCAGCACTGCGTAATATGTTGGCGCTTTATAAATACAATAAATAATAATAATAATAATAATAATAATAATAATAATAATAATAATAATAATTGGCATTTGCTGACATATGCTTATTGAGGTGTTTACATACTTGTTGAGGTGTTTACCACACTAGTCAGTAATTTACCTTGCTGCTCAGTAATTTCAGCTGGCCATGCGGTAACAGCCTCGATGAATTGACATTTTACAAAATGCTCCAAAAAATCAGCTGTTTTCAGCATTCCCGAATGCGGTAATGCTTGATTAAGTGAAGCCATTATGTCAGGTATGATATTGCTTTGTTTAAACTAATTTTACTTTTCTTTTCCAGAGGTACAATTTCATTCCCACTTCCCATGTTTACATTGCTCCACCACATATGACAAAAACAAATCTCCATCTACATACTGTCGGATATATTAGACCATAATGTATGCAACCTCACTCATTGTTTTTAACAGCTAAACAAGGACAAGCAGTGATATTTTTTTTTTCTTTGTTCATCTTATTATTCATCTTATTTCATTCTTGAAATTCAGCTTCCCACTCTTTAATTAAAGAAGTAAACATTACATTTTTAGTAAGTTAACTGTAATGTATTTAGAAGTTAGAACTGGATTCATCATTCAATAACTGTGTAAACTGAAAAAAATCATGGTAGTGATTAGTGGGTAAAAGTAAAAAAAAAAAAAAAAACTTGCTAAATTGCTATGATATTCATATCTCAGAAAAGTGACTATATCTGTATTTTTGTATATAAGATACATAAAACCATCTAATTTTCAACCAGAAGGGGTGGGTAGGTAAGTATCCTCAAGGCCCCTCTGACTTATTCTTTTAAATATCTTATGCTCAGGAAATAGGTCAATATGTTCTCTCACATTCCCTGCCAGGCCTGACAGATTAGATTGATGGTGTTCCAGGGAGTTTAGAGATGCTATCAGTTAATAGGACTTTCCATATAATGTGGTGGTGTTGTCCAATTCTAATGTGCTGGGTGGTCCTGCCTAAATACTATAAATGAAAGAGGAAGAAGAGAAGGTGTATAGCAAAGAAGAAAATACCAGAGTGCATTGTGGGTGGCATTTGTTTTAGTTCTATGCACTACGGAAACTTCATTTAGGCAGATCAAGCAAAAGCCAATATTTGATGCATGAAGAATTTACTTGTATGTTGTGGATTTCTTTTGGAAACTGCCAAAGGGAATATTGCAATTGCATGATTTGTGGTGGGAATTGGATAAATCATTAATGTTATTCTGTATGTGTAAAAAACAACACTCTATCATGTACATCAGCATCTCTTTTCCATTTACAGCTCATTATGCAGCAACAATCCACTTCCATGTGCTTTTGCAATTTCAACTTCACTATTCCATTTGCAGACTATTCTTCTATATGCAGCAGCCTTATCTTCCATGTCTAGTCCCATCTTCCCCCACCTGCTCCCTGCCTTTAGCAGCACCTCTTTAGCTTAACCTTTATAACCCTCAGCTATTCAACAGTGTGTCTTCTCTACATCAAAAAATATGCTTATTACTAGGCTTGAAAACAAATAGGAATTTATCTTACTGGTCATTTTATAAACGTATAACTAAACTGATAAAAAGAACTGTATGGACTAGTAGGACTTTTTAAGGGACTGAAAGCATTTTTTACACATCTTTTGTATATATATCTAAAACCAAGAATTTGTAAGGTGGGTCATTTGTTTCAGTTACAAGATCAAATTTATTAGAAAATACATAAATTCACAAGGTCAAGTTAAGAACAACAGAATAATCACACATTTTGTCAATACAAGTTGATTATTATGCACATATCTATGTAACGTGTAATGTAAATGTCCTTAATCCCAGAATATTGGGAAAAAGTCAAAAGTACTCTTTCTTAATGGAAAGGAGGGGGGGGGGGGGTATAGGTATTACAACTCCTTTTGACCTGTAATTTGTAGAGGTCATCCCAAATGTAAAAAGTATCACAATATACACATGTAAAGCTGAGCTAGAAAGACTTGACATGTCTTGTGAATGTCAGGGTAGTATCATTCACTTCATTGGGAGGAAGATCTTGGATGTAAGATGATCTTGGATGTAAGCTTGAATCTAGGTCCAGACTAAAGGTTATATGAGTATTACTTACATATCCAGGAGGGAAAATAAGGGGAACAAGTAGAGGTGGACCATAAAAACAATAGAGGAGGGGGGGGGGGGGATAGGGGGAGAAAAGGCAAGGGGTAAGTAAAAGTACCAAATACAGTTGGTTACAGTTGGATATTTATGTTAAAATGCATGTGCCTTAACCTCACTGATGGTATTATTATTTCTGGATTTTATGGTCTGAAAGCAATGCCATTTTTTCACATGCTTTAAATCATACCGCTAGCTAGATCTACAGCAGCCCTGCACATTACACAGCTTCCGTGGATCCAACTCAGTGTTACTGATCGTAACTGTGGATTTCTGGCCCGAGCCTGACTTGGGGTTACCACTAAGGAGGTTAAAGGACAACTGAAGTGAGAGGGATGTGGAGGTTGCCACATTTACATCATTTTAAACAATACCAATTGCCTGGCTGTCCTACTGATCTATTTGGCTACAGTAGTGTTTGAATAACACCAGAAACAAGCATCCAGCTAATCGTGTCAGAATTTTCAGACACCTGACCTGCATGCATGCTCAGGGTCAATGGCTAAAAAGTATTTGAGAATGAGCAGAACTGCTAGGCAACTAGTATTGCTTAAAAGGAAATACACATGGCAACCTCCATAGCCCTCTTGCTACAGTTGTTCTTTAAGAGGATTTATTATAGGAGATATATATTTTTTTCATATTGGGGCAGAATCTCATGGTGAACCAATATAGGTGTCAAATGACTTAAAAACTGAACAGAAAGCCTTTCTCACTTGAGTTTTGGCTGGAAAAATATCTGATCATAGTAAAACGTATTTTAGGAAATCTAAAAATAGTTAAGCTTCCTGCTACTGTGCAGGTAGTGAACAGTGTTTCTGCATACAGAAAATCAAAAGGCTAGGACTAATTTTAGGTAATGAGAAGTCAGTCAAATAGTATATTTAAAGCAGTAGGATCAGCCATACTATGCCAGGGAAAAATAACACATATATAAGTAGATAAATACTTGATCTACTTACATAACACATGTATTATACTGTCCACGTTTTGATTTCAGTGAATGTTATATAGTAAATGACGAGAATTCTGTTTGTGGTGGGGGCCATGTCTTTTGCCCACAGTTAAGGCTAACTCGTGATGTCATTTCTGCCCTTTACTTTTTTTTTGTTGTCTCCTCCAATCGCTGAGTCGCCTCAGCCTTGCTTGTAAACACAAGTGAGTAGGGGATTAGGTTTCAGATAAGCAGCTGGCAGGGAAATAAAGGAAAGTTGAGGAATACATTACAGGTAGTCCTCGGTTAACGAACGAGATAGGGACTGCCCACTCGTTCTTAACCTGAATCTGGCCGTAAATCGGGACTACCTGTTCTGGCCCATTGAAAAGGAAGAATGTGGGCAGCGGAAGGTAAATAGAGGCCTACTCACCTGATCCTCGGCGGTAGAAGGTGCCCTCATGGTGCCCGGAAGGTCCGCAGCCCGTCCTCTCGCTTCCTCCATTGTTCCCCGGCGGCTCCCGGCTTCACATGTGGCGCATAATGACGTAATCAGGAAGAGCCCCCTAGTGGCGGCGCTTCCTTATTGCGTCATTATGCGCCGCATGTGAAGGGCACCTTCTACGGCCGAGGATCAGGTGAGTAGGCCTCTATTTACCTTCCGCTGCCCATATTCTTCCTTTTCAACGGGGCAGAACAGGTAGTCCCCGACGGGCGTGACGTCATGCGATGGGGCGAAGCTATGGTCGTGGCGTTCGTATCGGTGGGTCGTTCGTAAGTCGGGCATTTGTAACCCGGGGACTACCTGTATAGATAAAAAGAAACCCCAGCATGCAATTCTTTGGCACCGACTACTAAAGGGCCAGTGCTCCGTAAGTATGTGATAACTCCAAATCATAACAGCAGAAAAAGTTTTGAAAGTTTTGAATGCAGGATTAGCATCTTTATCACTTAATACACTCAGACCAGTTGCTGTTGAAATTTGATTTTTATGGTGACGATACCCCTTTAAAATATTTTGATTATGATATGAAATTGTGTAAAGATACTCCAATTCAATAAAATAGGCAAACAAAAAAATAAGTATTAAACCTCATATGGTGTAATGCACAGAATGTTCAATAGTAGGTGAACAATGTAATGACTTTAAAGAGAACCAGAGATAAAGCACCCTCTTGTATTTTACCTTATAAATCAGTGGGAACATGACAGTAAACACCTAATCTGCTCTTTGTTTCATTGTTCTCTGTTTAATCTGACTGTTATCACCTCTGATACCAATCCCCGACTGAGCACTCAGAGTCTAGCTTTGCTACGGAAAGATTATAGCTGAGTCTGTCTTCTCTGGTGTCTTTTCAAGCCCAAGCCTGCCCCCTTGTGGCTCTGCTATAATGACTCATCTAAAATTATTCCCTGCAAAGCCAGACTGAATGCTCAGTCCAGGATTCTTATCACAGCTGATAACAGACACTTTTAGCAGTGAGGATGAAACAGAGAGCATGGTAAGTGTTTTCTCTGCTCTGCTTCGTCTCTGGTTCCCTTTAAAGAGACACTGAAGCGAAATTTTTTTTATGATATAATGATTTGTATGTGTAGTACAGCTAATAAATGAAACATTAGGAGCAGAGACATAAGTCTAACATTTGTTTCCAGTACAGGAACAGTTAAGAAACTCCAGTTGTAATCTATGCAAATAGCCATTGAGTTCTACGACTTTGAAAGTCGCAGAGAGCTCTGACTTCTGATTAGGTTATCTCAGCTGTACTTTGTTTTTCTTTTGCAGAGAATAGTTCAGGACAGGTCAAAAGTTTACTGCCTGTTCTATAACATATTTAGAATGCTGAGTAATGTGTAAATTGCACATATTAGAGAATGATGCAATGTTACAAAAAAGCTGTAAAACTGAAAATAAAAATATGAGAAAAATTTTTTGCTACCAACGTTCTAGTAATTACCCATACTACACAACCAATTCATGATATCATATATTTTTTTCACTTCAGTGTCTCTTTAAATACTGTATAATACACACTTCACAGTAAAGAAAAAAAATCACTAGATTTACAAAAGACTATGGTCTTCAACTAGGAAGCAAAAATACTTTTGTGCACCTCCTGAAGTATGTTTTTGTTTTTATTAATGCTGTGAAATATGTTGTGGGAATAACGTTTTTATATTGCCTATTATTGAATAGGTCAAATGTAGAAAACAAAAGTTCCCTTATACGATGTTTTACACTTTTAACACTTTTATTGCATTTGGGCATCTCTCCACCACAACACAGGCCCTTATTCAGCTCACATTTTCTCCTAAGTTTCCTCCTAGGAGATAATTTTTCACTTTCTGTTTAAAATAACTTTTCAGCAGTCTGCAAAGTACTTAAACATAGATGACTAAGTACTGTGAAAATTATTCTGAGTGTTTTATTGCTTGCTGCTGCCTTAGAAACATTTCATTGATAAGGTGTAAACATATCACCTAGGAGAAAACCTTGGAGAAAAAGAGAAAAGTGAATAGCTTGGCTAGCGTTAGTTGAATTCTGCCACAATTTGCCTTTCCCGCGACCATTATGTAGTGCTAGGCAAGTAATAGCATAACCCCAGAGTGTTAGCTAAGCTTAACAGCTCGTTTTCCAATGCCAAAATCAAGCACCTGGAGCACCATAGCTTAGTGTAGCAAATTTTCCTCGCCAAAATAACCGACTCGGCACCTCATAACTGCTAATAAACAGCAATCTATGCGATGCCTTTTGCTGGATCTACACCATACAATTTTTTGGCCGATTTACATGCCTGATAGATTATTTCCGGCATGTCCGATCTAAAGATCAATCGATTTTATGAGCAATTTTATGATCGATATCTGTTAGTTTCTATGAAAATCGGTCATAAAATCGCTCATAAAATCGATCGATGCTTAGATCGGACATGCTGGAAATAATCGATCGGGCATGTAAATCAGCCGAAAAATTGTATGGTGTGGATCCAGCATTAAGGTGGCCACTAACGGTCTGATTTTTAGTGAAAAATCGTTTGAGCGATCCGAAGTTCTGATCGGATTGGTTGTAAATAATATCAGTTGATGGGATTACAAACGATTACAACAATTGTCGTCCAATTGGATTTTTGTCAAACCAAAATTTGGATTTTCTTGTTGGTCGTGAGAGATAGGAAGCAAAGATTGGTTCGTTGATGGTGTAGTGAACGATTTTTCATTCGATCAGATTTTCTGATTGCTCAAACGATTTTTTGCTAGAAATTGGACTGTTATTGGCCACCTTAAGTCAGTTGAAACCCAATTGATGTAAGGAATGTCAGGGTTTTTTAAGCATGATATAGGCTCCTTTATGTTTGCTTCAGTTCTTCTTGATCACATAACTTCAGGAATAGCCTGTAGTCCAGGTTCCACTTCCTGTTAATAGGGATTTCATCAGGAAGAGAGGTCATTTAAGAGGAGGTGTAATGAATATAACTTCATGAAAACATTTGCTTATTTTTTTTTAATATTAGATTAGAAATGATATAGTTACTAATTTCCCACTATAAAATTCTCTTCACTCTGATTTACATTCCTACATTTATCACAGGTGTGGACATCTTTACTGATGGCAAGGGTCAACACTGTGGGCTGTTTGCTGTTTGTTGTGAAGTGAGCAGAGACAACACGTTCTGTTGTGCGTTGCTTCATCGTCCCTCCTAGTCACGAGCGAATATTGACATTTTCTTTTTTCCCACTTTCACATTCTTACACAGATGAGAATATGGGCCCTTATTCAATTCACTTTTTCTCTAAAGTTCCCTCCTAAGTTTTCTCCTAGGAGATAATTTATCATCTTCTGTTTAAAATAACTTTTCAGCACTATGCAAATAAAAAAAGTACCAAAAAGTAGGGAAAAATATTGTCAACATTATTATTATTATATTTTCTTGCTTGTTGTTGGCTCAAAAGTCATTGTATTAATAAGGTGTGAAAATATTACCTAGCAGAAGATGTACGATGGGCCCATATAAAATGCACTTGTTCACCTGAGTTTTCTCCTAGTTGATATTTATACAACTAAACTGAATTTAAAACCACCAGCAAGCAAATAAATACTTAAAATAATTTGACAGAACTTTTTCACCTACATGTTGGTACTTTTTTCATTGCAAAGGCCCCAAAAGTTATTTTAAGTTGAAGATGACAAATTATGTACTAGGAGAAAACTCCGGAGAAAAAGTGAATTGCATCTGGCCCCTGGTCTTTCTGGGGCAGAAGGGCTGTGTGACATCATAGCCTAAGCTAAGGTGAACGTGGACCTGAACTCTTGCACAGAACAGAAGGAAAACAGAGAAATGCACCCTGTATGTATTTAGAGAGTTTAGCTAGTCTAATTCCCACTCACCTGTGTCTAATCACAAATTGTAATTTGACAGCTCCCCTGTGTCACATGACTGCCACAGCAGATAAGGTAGATAAGCTCATTTGAAAGCAAAGGCTGTTAACAATATGTCTGCTCCCATGAATCAGGAAGTAGGAACATTGCAGATGTATTGCAGGATTTGTATCAGCTGTAATAAAGAAATGTTTTCTGAAAAGGTTATTAGGTTATTATGTTGTTGTGTATGTTTTAACCACTTAAGGACTGCAGTCTTAGGACCAGACACTTTTTTTCCATTCAGACCACTGGAGCTTTAACGGTTTATTGCTCGGTCATACAACCTACCATCTAAATGAATTTTACCTCCTTTTCTTGTCACTAATACCACTTTCTTTTGGTGCTATTTGATTGCTGCTGTGATTTTTAGTTTTTATTATATTCATCAAAAAAGACATGAATTTTGTAAAAAAAAAATGATTTTTTTAACTTTCTGTGCTGACATTTTTCAAATAAAGTGAAATTTCTGTATACCTTTTTTTTTTCCAAATTTATTGTGCTACATGTCTTTGATAAAAAAAAAATCCAATAAGTGTATATTTGTTGGTTTGGGTAAAAGTTATAGCATTTACAAACTATGGTGCAAAAAGTAAATTTTCCCATTTTGAAGCATCTCTGACTTTTCTGAGCACCTGTCATGTTTCATGAGGTGCTAGAATTCCAGGATAGTATAAATACCCCCAAAATGACCCCATTTTGGAAAGAAGACACTAAGAGGCATGGGGAGTTCATAGAAGATTTTATTTTTTGTCACAAGTTAGCGGAAAATGACACTGATAAAAATAAAAAAAAGTTTCCATTTCTGCTAACTTGTGACAAAGAAAAAAATAAATCTGCCACGGACTCACCATGCCCCTCTCTGAATTCTTTGGGGTGTCTACTTTCCAAAATGGAGTCATTTATGGGGTGTGTTTACTGTCCTGGCATTTTGGGGGGTGCTAAATTGTAAGCACCCCTGTAAAGCCTAAAGGTGCTAATAGGATTTTGGGCCCCTTAGCGCACCTAGGCTGCAAAAAAGTGTCATACATCTGGTATCGCCGTATTCAGGAGAAGTAATATAATGGGCTTGATTCACAAAAGAGTGCTAACTGTTAGCACGGCCGTTTTCGCGCGAATTTTCGCATTGCGCGCGATCACGAATTTTTGCGCGAAACGATAACGTTTTCGCGCGAAAACATGAATTTTCCCGCAAGTGAGTGCCTCACTTCTGCATCTAGACCCATTGAGTTATACTCCTGTTTGCCTGATGAAGCAGGACCACACCTGCGAAACGCGTTGCACTAAGTGGAGTTCAATAAAATATTTTTGCATTGATATATTGTGACTCAATTGAGTTTTATATTTTTGAGGGAGGTAAGTCCACCTGAACATCCCCCTCTTTTAGACGGTTTTTAAACGTTTTTATTCTACTCTGGCGCCTCTGTACACCAAGCCTTGCTGACATTTTGAGGCATTTGGCTTCTAGACTACTCCTCACGGTTTAGGGCCCCTAAAATGCCAGGGAAGTATAGAAACCCCAAAAGTGACCCCATTTTAGAAAGAAGACACCCCAAGGTATTCTGTTAAGTGTTTCGTGAGTTCATAGAAGATTTTATTTTTGTCACAAGTTAGCAGAAATTGATTTTTATTGTTTTTTTCCACAAAGTGTCATTTTCCACTAACTTGTGACAAAAAATAAAATCTTCTATGAACTCACCATACACCTAACGGAATACCTTGGGGTGTCTTCTTTCTAAAATAGAGTCACTTGTGGGGTTCCTATACTGCTCTGACATTTTAGGGGCCCAAAACCGTGAGGAGTAGTCTAGAAACCAAATGCCTCAAAATGACTGTTCAGGGGTATAAGCATCTGCAAATTTTGATGACAGGTGGTCTATGAGGGGGCCGAATTTTTTGGAACTGGTCATAAGCAGGGTGGCCTCTTAGATGACAGGTTGTATTGGCACTGAAGTGCAGGGAGCGCAGGAGGTTCTCAAATCGTGACCTGGACATGGCAGCAGAGAACATGGGCATGTGGTGTATTGGGTGCGTAGACCAATAAGACCGCAATACATTCTTTTTGACTAGACCCATGTTAAGGAGAAGGCCCCAAAAAATGTTACGTTCGGAAACTTGGAGTGGTTTCCACCGAAAAGGCTGGGCATGGTAGCTTCTTGGATTGGCGGTTGCGTATTGTGTGGCATAAGGGTCGGTCTCAGCCACAATTAAGTCGTAGAGACCAGCAGTGACCAGAAAAAAAAATTCTGTCACTGCGGTGGGGCGGGTGAGGGTTTGGCCGGGTGATCAAAAGCCTGCAGGGGGCAGATTGATGCCTGATCTGATGGTGCTAGGGGGTGACAGGTGGTGATTGATGGGTGTCTCAGGGGGTGATTAGAGGGGAGAATAGATGCAATCAAAGCACTGGGGAGGTGATTGAAAGGGGGTCTGAGGGGGATCTGAGGGTTTGGCCGAGTGATCAGGAGCCCACACGGGGCAAATTAGGGCCTGATCTGATGGGTAGGTGTACTAGGTGGTGACAGCTGGTGACAGGAGGTGATTGATGGGTGTCTCAGGGTGTGATTAGAGGGGGGAAAATGCAAGCAATGCACTAGGGAGGTGATCGGGGGGGGGGGGGGTCTGAGGGCGATCTGAGGGTGTCGGCGGGTAATGGGGTACCCGCAAGAGGCAGATTAGGGTCTGATCTGATGGGTAGCAGTGACAGGTGGTGACAGGGGGTGATTGATGGGTGATCAGTGGGTGATTAGAGGGGGGAACAGATGTAAATAATGCACTGGGTAGGTGATCAGGGGGGTCTGAGGGCGATCTGAGGGTGTGGGCAGGTGATTGGGTGCCCGAAAGGGGTAGATGGTGACGGGGTGATTGATAGGTGATCGAGGTGTGATTAGAGGGGAAATTAGATGCAAGCAATGCACTGGCGAGGTGATCGGGGGGGGGGGGGGGTCTGAGGGTGATCTGAGGGTGTGGGCGGGTGATTGGGTGCCCACAAGGGGCATATGAGGGTCTGATCTGATTGGCATGATGGGTAGCAGTGACAGGTGGTGACAGGGGGTGATTGATGGGTGATTAGAGGGGGGAACAGATGTAGATAATGCCCTGGGGAGGTGATAAGGGGGGGCGGGTTTTGAGGGCAATCTGAGGGTGTGGGCGGGTGTTTGGGTACCCACAAGGGGCAGATTAGGGTCTGATCTGATGGGTAGCAGTGACAGGGGGTGACAGGGTGATTGATAGGTGTTCAGGGTGTGATTAGAGGGGAGAATAGATGCAAGCAATGTACTGGCAAGGTGATCAGGGGGGAGGGTCTGAGGGTGATCTGAGGGTTTGGGCGGGTAATTGGGTGCCTGCAAGGGGCATATTAGGGTCTGATCTGATGGGTAGCAATGACAGGGTGTGATTGATGGGTGATCAGTGGGTGATTAGAGGGGAGAACAGATGTAAACAATGCACTTGGAAGGTGATCTGAGGGCGGGTCTGCGGGCGATCTGAGGGTGTGGGCGGGTGATCAGGTGCCCGCAAGTGGCAGGTTAGGGTCTGATCTGATGGGTGACAGGTGGCTACAGGTGGTGATTAATGGGTGATTGACAGGTGATCAGTGAGGGATTACAGGGGAGAATAGATGTATACTGTACATGGGGGAGGGGTAGGGGAGGATCTGAGGGTGTGGGGGGGGGGTGATCAGGAGCTCCCAGGGGGCAGTTTAAGACCTGATCTAAAACATAGTGTTGACAGATAGTGACAGGGGGTGATTGATGGGTGATTAGGGGGGTGATTGGGTGCAAACAGTGATCAAAGAGGGTGATCATGGGGGGTCTGAGGGGTGCTGTGGGCGATCAGGGGGCGGGGGCAGGATCAGTGTGTATGTGTGCTTACTAGGGGGGCTGTCTCCTGCTCTGGTGGTCCCTCGATCACTGGGGCCACCAGGGCAGGAGGCAGCCTGTATAATACACGTTGTATACATTACAAAGTGTATTATACACTTTGTATGCGTCAGATCGGGGGTTAACAACTCGCCGGCACTTCTAAACAGCGGGCGGATTGACATCGCGGTTGGGTGGAGCCTAATGCCGGCGAATGCGCGAGCATTTATGCGCGCGATCCCCGGCTACTTAGTCCACCAGGAGCCGACGCCTATGGGCGTTAGGCGGTCCTGGGCGTGCCACTTTGCTGACGCCCATAGGTAGTGGGCGGTTGGCAAGTGGTTAAAGCAGAGAGGAAGTTCTGAGTTTAGGTCCGCTTGAAATCACTGGAAGGGTGGGATTACATACCAATATACAGTAATATATAGATTCTGGAAGTATTTTTGATGCTCAAACCAATATAATTAAAGTAAAAATGGTTATCCTGAATAATGTATTTCATTCTACTGTTTGTTATTAACACAGTTCACAGGGCCTCCACAAAGAGGAAGTGTGCGAGAAGAGGGGGTGGAGTCAACTTAAACAAAAAACAATTGATAGAAAGTAATTCAAGTCTCTTTTCTTTCTGATTAACCTGACCTGCAGTGGGTAAGCATGCTGAGTTTAAGTAAAACATGTAAAGATTGTTTAGTGTTGTCCATACTTGAAGAAGTCTTGGGCTATTTTGAGCATTTTATTCCTTATGCTGTCTGTTATTATTAAGTATTATATTTACTAATTATATTTATTATTAATTCATAATTATATTATATTGTAAAGCACCAACATATTATGCAGTGCAGTCTACATGTGCAGGAAATTATGTCTTCTGTAATTCAACTATTTCTTTATACAGATATCAGCTCTTTAATACACACTCTATTTATACCCTTTTTTGTTTTGCATGCCTTTACTGATCTATCAGGACCTACAGGGAGGCATCATTGTTGTATGTCAAGTTACTAGTATATTTTTTTTTTCAGTTACAGCAATTTCTTAAACCAAGTTAAAGAGGAATTTCAATCGAACATTTCTGTAAAGCAGAAATGATCAGTTTGGCTCATCTCTTTTCTGAATTGAATGTTATTCCTTCTAGGTCAATCTTCAAGAGCTATTATTTTGTTACAGAGCCTTTTGACCTCCCCAACCCATTGTGACATTTGACAAGACTTGCAATTTTATTTTCTATATGTGCGTTCTCCTAATTCCTCCATGGTGGTTAAGATCTAACTGACCATGTTTGTAAATGATTTGTGCATTGACCCTTGAAACTAGAGACATATATGTTTTATTTTGCCTTTTGGAACTGTAAAGGGAAAGACTGTACATTTACCTAGTCGCCTTGGATCACACAGTGAAAGAAGGCAAACTTCCTACTTACACAATTGTACGCTTTAAGGTTCCTGAGAAATCTTTTCTGAAAGTATACATCCAACCATGTGGCAAAATAATGTTCCAGAACAACCAGATACAATGCAAGCACCACAACTGTTTACCAGTTTGCTTTGCTTTGCCTGGTTCAACACCCAAATTAGGCAGCTACGTTACCTATTTTTAATAGCCAGTCCTATTCAGCAATAATGTTATAGCTAAAACGCCACATTCCCGTGGCAGAACGAACGAGGCCTTAATCACCCAAAATCCCCAGAGCAAAATTCGGGGGTCCTTCTGGGTAGAGGCAGAGCTTTGTGCAGTAGCTCTGTGTCTACTTGTGTCAATCTCCATGGATCTCCGCCTCCTCTCGCCCCTCTCAGTCTCCTTTCACTGAGAGGGGTGGGGAGAGGTGGAGATCCACAGAGATTGACACAACTGGAGGCAGAGCTACAGCCCAAAGCTCTGCCTCCCCGGGCAGCAAAATCAATGACCTGGAAAGTCATGGATTTTTTCCCCCGGGATTTTGGGGGGATAAAACCTTGTTCTGCCACAGGGATGCAGCATTTCAGCTATGGCATTATTGCTGAACAGGACTGGCTATTAAAAAGAGGTAATTTTTTAGGCTCAAAACTCTTTAAATGGGCATGTATTATTCTGATTTGTGCTAAGTCACATTTATACTTTTTCCCTCCCAGGTCAACATTCTTGTGACTCCCCCTTCTATGTGCAGTAGCCATCCTCCCATTCACTATAAATAATTTTTGCCAACCTGTCCTGATCCAACCACTGGCACACCATTGCCCATGCAGCAGCCTCATATGGTCACGGTTGTTATGGGGCCACACAGTTCCTGGAGACATATACATTATGTAGGTATGCATAACTTGAAACATTTTTGTCACCTTAGGCACACTTTAAAGATTGTGGTTATTCTTAACACCTAAACAAATTAACATAGAGATCCACATAAAACTGCATTTTACCTGAAATGACAGTTTCTGTGTTCTCAACAAGTAAATTACATTATTTTTGTCTTCCATGACCAGAAATAGCGATCTGTTTCTGCTGGGAGGAGAGTGTAAATCAAGGCAGTGTAATCCATGGTGGACACACCAATTTCCAAAAGTTATGGCATAGGACTTCATGTCAAGAAGAGCAGGGCACATGAGGAAGGGGTGGGAAGAACAGGAGAGAGGGACAACTGTGTCTGAATTGATGGTGAGAAAATTACCTTCAGTTTGGGAAATATGGCCTGTTTAGTATCCATGGTCTGTGTTTTTCTTTAGGAGTTAGGAATCTTGGAGTAAATATTCAGAAAGATCCTCTTGCTATAATCTTTTTGATCTCAAGTGTCCTGGAAATGGGGAGTTGTGTGCTCTATAAAAATCACCATTAGACCTGATGGGTTAGATTGATGATGTTACCAAAAATGTTTACAGACAGTGTGAGTAAGTAAACCTTTATGTGCAGTAAATCAATGTTGTCAGATGCAACTCGGGTTCTAATGATTTGAATGGTTCTGCCCAGATACTAAAAATCACAGGAACAAGAGAATAAATATATGAGGTAAAGAAGTTTCCCAGTTGATGGTGTGTTAGGCCAGGTATTAAACCTTAGTAATTGTAAATTGGAGCTGTTTATGCCACCTAAAATTACCAGGTACCAATTTGATCAAATGTATAGGATTGACTCATGCTTTGAACTGACGTGATGGAGGCTAATAGGTTGTATAACTTTTATGCTCTGTGGAATTTACATTTTTCTGTTTCCAGGAAAAGACGTTAATGCCCTCCTGATCTGAGAGGGATATGGAGGCTGACATTTATTACCTTTTAAACAATGCATATTGCCTGGCTGTCCTGCTCAGCCTCTGGCTCTAATACTCTTAGCCATACACCCTGAACAAGCATACTGTGTAGATGTGTCTGACTGAAGTCTATCTGGATTATCCACATGTTTGTTTCAGGTCTGTGATTCAGACAGTATTGATCTTTCGGCAGAATATGTCTACACCTGTGTAGCCAGGAAAAACATGAAGCCAAGGTATGAAATACTGTATCTGCATCCTTAGTGCTAACAATTTTATCAATAACGCACGTGGACTATCTATCCAATCACAAGAGTTTGTTGGTGATAATGTTCTTTTCTGAATTTTACTATGGGGATGGTAGCAATTGATTGTTGCAATCTTTCAAATTGAAGACATTTTGCTTACCCTTTATTACTGGCTATTCGCTGCTTTAGTTTTGAAATTGGAGCAGGGAAAATCAATGCATCCATTTGCATTTAATTTCTTGAAGAAATATTTGGATTACATGGTATTATTCCGAATGTAAGATAGGAGTTCAAGATACTTAGGCTTGAGTGGATTCATGCTAGTGTGGGTAACACAGTGGTGCCATGACTAACACCCTTCCCTCACAGCACTACATTCCTGGGTTCTTTTCCCTGTCTGGACACTATGTCCACAGCTTGTATGTTTTCATGTTTGCATGGATTTCCTGGGGACACTACAGTTTCCTCCCACAGCCCAAAACATACTGAATAGTTATAGTTTATTAATTGTTTCCATCCAAAAATTGTCCTGGGATATTGGACTATTGACTATGGTAGGAGTTAGATTGCAAGGTCCTCTAAGGGTCTGAAGGTTACAGATGTAACAATGTACTCTGTGAAATGCTGCCAAAAGATGCCAGAGCCATATAAATACATAATAATAGTAAAGAACAGACTGAAATTATTATGGTTCACGTAGGTTGTAAAATCTGAGGTGGTTTCAAGTGGGCCATATCAGATCTAGATAAGGTAATGTATCTATCATTTGTACAGTAAAGTAGAATTGGTAGAGCATTGTAAATTGTTAAATAGGTGTAACACAACCTGGATTGTATGTTTATGTATGTGTCCATGGAGAAAATTTTATTTTGGAATGACCAGCCGTGCCTTTAAAAGCCGGCTATTGGAACATATGTGTGACATCCACAGAACCCAGATCCTCAGTTGCTGAGTATTTTCAAGAAGAACATAAAGGCTTGGTGGTTGGTTTACGCGGATTGGCAATAGACAATCTTTGTCCGTCGTTCCGTACAATACGTACAGAAAAAATGCTCTTGCAAAAAGAGGTTATGTGGATGCACCGCTTGGGATCTGTGTCCCCTGCTTGTTTAAATTTATATTTTTCATTAAAATGGTTCCTATAAATAAGATGCATTTAATGCAGCTATAATACATTTTTGAGAATAGGAGATCAGCATATATGTGTGTCTTGTTTGCAACCTCTTAATTAATCTAATAAGGATTGGGGTCTTTTGTATGAATGTGTGTGTGGGGGGTCCACACTCATGGTGGGTAAATGCCTGATGGATGTATGTGATGTTTATATAAAATATCGCTATCTGGAATTGGGTTTAGGGAGTGGAAAAAGGGAAAGCGTTTATAATAGAAAAATAGCTTAAGAATATGTGGGGCATTCGCCTATTTTAAAAATGATGTTCCCTCTTTTCCTATTGGCAGTGACACGCCGAGACCCGCTCATGGCTTTTACTCAGAGCGGCAGTCCATCAGCTGTTCAGCGGCTTATTGTCAGTTACACGGAAATCCTGCAAACGTGTGCTGAACTTGGAGGTTTATGAGGAGTGTCCTTATCTCCTGAGACGCTGGTTGCCTGAGATGGATCCACTTGCCACATTGAGGTCTGCCTGAAACATCAGCTGCGGGTAGCTTGGTGTTGTCGTCACGCCGACACGTGCCCCCCTCCTTTCTATGACAATAGCCTGCCTTTGCGGCTTTACAAAAGTAGCCAGGTGAGGCGCTTTGGACATTACAGTTTTCAGCGATTTGTGCAATAGGAGTCGTGAGAATATGGATGAATATGCAGTCTTGATGCCTGTTGTCAGCGGATATAGCTACTCAGTGTTGCCACACACTCCATATTATGCCTACTGAACTTTGCTGTTCCTGTTTGTGCTTCACTCTGAGCTACTGCCATCATATGGCCTGGTCCATCGGGGTAACCCGTGTGTGATGTGTGTCAATGAAGTCTGCATGGTAGTATGGTTTTAAGCGAAAATAGTTACTTTTTAGCTCCACTGATTTTTGTTTTTTTATTTTAGATTTTGCAACTGAGTAATTTGTCAATAAAACTTCATCTCAATTTGTACACTGCTTGTCCTTAAGAATCTTTATTGATAGACAAACACCCTTCTGGGTTGGTGACTTTGAGATGTACGATCCATGTCCTGTATGTCCCTACTCTCTGCCCCCTGTAACATTGTAAATTGTTAGCCATCAGTTAAAGCTGTATTTTTTCAGCTGTATGTTTTGTATCAGAATCAAACTATGCATTGCTTTACTTAAAAATAGGTATAGAGCAAGCTATCTGTCAATAGACACTATTCATGTAGACTGAAGAAATGTAAAAAAGCACAGATTTTATAAACATTAAAGGTTATGCACACGCTTGCACCTTGTGCAAAAATATTGTCAGCCTGAGTAAAGAGAAACAGAGGCCAAAAAGCTGTGTTTAACTTGTCTAGCTGCTACTAGCAAACAAAAAAAAAAAATCACGACATAAATAAACATAAACCTTACAACCTAGGTTATTTGGGTCTCACAAATCACAAAAAAGCAATATATACAATAACAGAAATGATATCAATCAATATAACCTTGAATAACTGTGCAGCACAAAGTCAGTCTGAAAAGGTATTAGTGTTGCCTGTGGTTATCAATAATCAAATTGCACTGTGCTTTTGGCTACCAAGACGTCTCCAAAAATGATATTGGGCTCTTCTTCCTGCAACTTATCTGAACTTCACCATGTGTTTATCCCCAAGAAAAAAACACATCCTTTGACTCCTGGCATGAGATATTTTGCACCTTTGGTATACAGAGTACCTAATTCCACACCTTATGATTACCCTGGAACCTCTTTCAAATCGTCTCAAAACGTCTCAAATCCTAGACTTCCTTTCAACTTCAACTAAGTCCAACAAACCCATATTTTAGAATACCAAATACAGTATAATACTGTTTAAAGTTTTTAATAACCACTGGCACTGAATTGAGCTGAAATCAATAGCATCAGTTTACTAGCATTAAAAGCTGATTCCAATGAATAGTGGGTCCCCATCTGACCAGTTTCTCCCTCCTGTACTGTTGAGCACACCACCATGATATACAGGGTCGGTCTGGGACACCAAGGGCCCACCAAGGAAGTTTCAGCCTGGGGCCCGCCCCCTCTCCTCCTCCCCCCCCCATTTTGGGCTCACATACACATGTACTCTAGAAATTTTGCATGACTTTATGGTAGGGAATAGATTTTGAGCAATTCTGAGGACAGTCTCCAATAGGGATGTGTCTAAATGCGGCACGCACTGGAACATCGGCGTGGTCATGATGAGTCATGGGCAGACTTAAAAAATAAATAAATACAAAACACAAAATAAGTAGCGGTGTTATTCACAGAGATTAGGTCTGACCAGATACATTTTAGATAAAATATTCAAGTAGTTACATGCCTCATGATAATTCATAAAGTAGTCAAATGGCAGCAGATACCCCCACAAAATGCAATCAGGTTGCCGACAGATGCCCCCACAAAATGCAATCAGGTTGCCGACAGATGCCCCCACAAAATGCAATCAGGTTGCTGGCAGATGCCCCCACAAAATGCAATCAGGTTGACGGCAGATGCCCCCACAAAATGCAATCAGGTTGACGGCAGATGCCCCCACAAAATGCAATCAGGTTGGCGGCAGATACCCCCACAAAATGCAATCAGGTTGGCTGCAGATACCCCCACAAAATGCAATCAGGTTGGCTGCAGATACCCCCACAAAATGAAAACAGGTTGGCTGCAGATACCCCCACACAATGCAATCAGGTTGGCTGCAGATACCCCCACACAATGCAATCAGGTTGGCTGCAGATACCCCCACAAAATGCAAACAGGTTGGCTGCAGATACCCCCACACAATGCAATGAGGTTGGCTGCAGATACCCCCACACAATGCAATCAGGTTGGCTGCAGATACCCCCACACAATGCAATCAGGTTGGCTGCAGATACCTCCACACAATGCAATCAGGTTGGCTGCAGATACCCCCACACAATGCAATCAGGTTGGCTGCAGATACCCCCACACAATGCAATCAGGTTGGCTGCAGATACCCCCACAAAATGCAAACAGGTTGGCTGCAGATACCCCCACACAATGCAATGAGGTTGGCTGCAGATACCCCCACACAATGCAATCAGGTTGGCTGCAGATACCCCCACACAATGCAATCAGGTTGGCTGCAGATACCCCCATACGATGCAATTCAGGTTGGCTGCAGATACCCCCACACGATGCAATCAGGTTGGCTGCAGATACCCCCACACAATGCAATCAGGTTGGCTGCAGATACCCCCACAGGATGCAATCAGGTTGGCTGCAGATACCCCCACACAATGCAATCAGGTTGGCTGCAGATACCCCCACACAATGCAATCAGGTTGGCTGCAGATACCCCCACACAATGCAATCAGGTTGGCTGCAGATACCCCCACACAATGCAATCAGGTTGGCTGGAGATACCCCCACACAATGCAATCAGGTTGGCTGCAGATACCCCCATACGATGCAATTCAGGTTGGCTGCAGATACCCCCACAGGATGCAATCAGGTTGGCTGCAGATACCCCCACACAATGCAATCAGGTTGGCTGCAGATACCCCCACACAATGCAATCAGGTTGGCTGCAGATACCCCCACACAATGCAATCAGGTTGGCTGCAGATACCCCCACACAATGCAATCAGGTTGGCTGCAGATACCCCCACACAATGCAATCAGGTTGGCTGCAGATACCCCCATACAATGCAATTCAGGTTGGCTGCAGATACCCCTACAAAATGCAAGTCCCCCCCAGCTTGGAAGGGGGGGGCAGCGGGCACAGATCAGCGGGGAAGCCTCCCCCCTTCCCTCACCTAGGGGCCCCCCTCCTTCAGAAGTGCAGCCAGCAGCGAGCAGAAAATAGCTTACCGAGCTTCAGATGATGGTGCTAGCTCCGCGCGTGCCGCTGCTGCTGCCTGCTGGTCTCAGTCTAATGTAGTGACGCTGTCCAATCACGCTCTCGCAGGAAGTACTGTGAGAGCGTGATTGGACAGCGTCACTACAGGAGACGGAGACCAGCAGGGCAGCAGCGGCATGCGGAGCGGAGCTAGCATCATCTGAAGCTCTGTAGCTATTCTCCGCTCGCTGCTGGCTGCACTTCTGGAGGAGGGGGGTGCGCGGTAGGGGGGGGCCCTAGGTGAGGGAGGGGGGGAGGCTTCCAACCTCTCCCCGCCGCTCTGTGCCCAATTTCCCCCCTTCCAAGCTGTCAGGAACCGGCCCGCGGCACGCCTGCGTATACGGTTCCCGACTGCGGGTTTGACCAGATTGAGAGGGGAAGCAGCCTTAGTCAAGCTAAAACAAGGCTGGGACCCCTCAGAACACCTCTCACTGCCACCACTAGCGGTTTGCTAGACACTTCCACTCTGCTGTCGAGTCCTCAGCGCGCACTCCGCGTTTTCGTATTTGGGTCAGCTTTGCGCTTAGGCCAAATACGGGAACGCCACGCACCCACACACAAACACAGTTGCAATCTTACACTGTCGTGAAGCAAAGACCCACTAACAGTCGTTCCGAACGATACTGTTAGCCACTCTGCTGTCGCTACTCGCACTGGCGTTGTTCGTACGTTGGGTCAGCTGCGCGCTTAGGCCAACGTATGACAAACGCCCCCACACACAATGCAATTACAATTTCATACGGTAGTGTTGCTCAAGCGTACAATTAGGCATGAACTTATACACGGTTACACTTCAGTCTCTTCTAGGCTATGAGTGTTAGTTTAGTACGGCAGAAGTCAAACTTATTAAATAATAATTTAATATTCTAGAAAAACATAGAACAATGCAGAACTTAATATATACAACAAGATTACAAAAAACAAAGTAAAAATAGTTACAAGATAAAAGTTACAAAGATAACACACACGGATATTTGCGTAAAATAAAAATGGGGATTAAAAAAAACGTTACCAACTTGAAGGTCTCAAAGTTGTCGGCAGGAGCATGCCGCTTGTTCGACCGGAAGTCGAGATCGACTCTAGCTATGCGCTAACTCCCAGAGCAGATGGTCACTAGGCATTTGCCTCTGCTTTTTATACTCTGAGCTACGCCTGGAGGCTGCAACTTACTTGGGGAGGGGAGGAACTAGGTTTTAATTAAATCTCAGACATATTCCATTTCCAGGTAAAAGTCTACTATACATCAAAGATTGTGAAGTTAGGCTTTCAACTCCAGGTGAAAACTTGATTAAGGCGTTTTCCTGTCTCCGTTCTCAGACATAAATGGGATTTCCAGAGATCCACATACATGAAAAGGGTACTATAGCACACACACAAAACAAAAGACTTCCTTCACTTCCAATCTCCCCAGGTTACAGGTGACAATTGATTAAGGCTTTCACATTGCAGCAGGATGTCCTGTGTGATAGGTGACAATTGCTCCCAAACACAATACACCTCGGAGACATTATTCAGACAACATGGTCTGACCACCTGTATAGGCTTCACAGCAACTAATTAAGGGTTTCCTAATTAGAAGCAGACAATGATAGGTAATTTTCACTTTATACGGAATTCCAGGAAGACTGGCTAACAGACAATCCCATATGATAGTCAAAAAAAATGAAGGAAATATGTTCCTGTTATCCTTAATATCATCAGCACCTCAATATATCTCCACACCTCCGCCGTTAACTGGGTGCAAGGCAGATGATCTTCCCAGATCATCCTGCCTGCACCTACACTGTTGGTTCTGCTTGACGGGACAGCCCATCAGCATTCCCATGATTGCTCCCCTTCCTATGTTGAATGGTGAAGCTATATTGTTGGAGAACTAAGCTCCATCTCAGCAGTTTTCCATTGTCCCCGGAAACCCGATGTAACCAACTAAGAGGGTTGTGGTCGGTTACGACGGTGAATACACGACCGTAGAGATAGTGCTGCAGCTTTTGTAGGGCCCATACAATTGCCAAGCACTCCTTCTCTATGGTGGCGTAAGCTACCTCCCGGGGTAGCAGCTTCCGACTTAAGTACAGAATCGGATGTTCTTCCCCAGTTTGGTTTACCTGGCTTAATACAGCACCTAGGCCAAAGGCTGAGGCGTCCGTCTGGACTACAAACCGTCGGCTGAAGTCTGGCGCTTGCAACACGGGAGGGCTGGCTAGGGCCCTCTTCAGAGCTGTGAATGACTGTTCACATTCTGGTGTCCAGAGAATCTGCTTGGGCAGCTTCTTTTTTGTGAGGTCTGTCAATGGCTTGGCGAGGGCACTGTAGTTGGGGACAAACTTTCTATAGTACCCCGCAGTCCCTAAGAAGGACTGAATCTGTTTCTTCGTCTGGGGGGTGGGCCAGGACACAATGGCATCTACCTTCCCCGTATCTGGACGAAGCTCTCCCCCCCCCCACCACATGTCCCAGGTACTGTACCTGTTTCATGCCGATCTGACACTTGCTAGGCTTGACTGTTAGTCCTGCTGCAGTGATGCACCCCAAAACCTGTGACAGCTGCGCTAAGTGGTCGTTCCAGTTGGCGCTAAACACGGCAATGTCATCCAGGTAGGCGACAGCGCAGTGTTCCAAACCTTCCAGGAGACCATTTACAACCCGTTGGAAGGTGGCCGGGGCGTTTTTCATTCCAAAAGGCATTACATTAAATTCAAACAGACCTGAGGGGGTGATAAAGGCAGACCTCTCCCGTGCCTCAGCTGTTAGAGGGACCTGCCTGTATCCCCGACTCAAATCCACGATTGTTAGATATTGCGCGCCAGCTAGCTTATCTAACAATTCGTCGACCCTCGGCATTGGGTAAGCATCTGACGCAGTTATCAAATTTAGTTTTCGATAATCTACACAGAACCGAGTGGTCTGGTCCCGTTTGGGTACTAGCACTACAGGTGATGCCCATGCGCTGTGCGACCGTTGGATCACCCCTAGTGACAGCATTTCCTCAATCTCCTTGCTGATGTGGGCCTGAACCTCAGGGGAGACTCTATAGGCTGACTGTCTAACCGGCTTGTTATTTCCGGTGTCAACATGGTGTACAGCCAGGCTGGTCAGACCAGGGCGGGCTGTAAAGGTACCACGGTAAAGGGTCAGCACATCAGATAGCCCAGCCTGCTGCTCTGCTGTCAACTCCGGATTGATCTGCACCTCGGCAACAGAGTCGGTTTCCTGGGTGGATGCCAGGATGTCAACCAGGGCCTCTGCTTCACCGTCCGGTAGCAAACTGCAGACAGGGAGAGCGCAAGCGGTTCTAGCATGATGTTCCTTTAACATATTTACATGGTATGTTTTCAGCTGCTTACCTCGGTCATCCAGCGCGACCACATAGGTCACATCACTAATCTTCCTATGTATGGTATAGGGCCCATCCCAAGCGGCCTGCAGCTTATTCTGTCGCATCGGGTTTAGGACCCATACCTTGCGACCTACCTCATAAACTCTCTCCCTAGCCCCGTGGTCATACCACTGCTTCTGGGTGGCCTGGGCTTGAGTCAGATTCTCTCGCACTAACCCCACCAGGGTGTCCATCTTTTCCCGGAACTTTAGAACGTATTCCACTATGGAGACCCCGGGACCCATGTCCTGCCCCTCCCAGACCTCTCGAATGAGATCGAGGGGTCCGCGTACCCTCCTCCCATATAATAGCTCAAAGGGCGAGAACCCGGTGGATGCCTGGGGCACCTCACGATAAGCAAACAGTAAGTGGGGCAGGTATCGCTCCCAGTCTCTCCCTTGCGATTCAACAAACACCCTTAGCATCTGTTTCAGAGTACCATTGAACCGCTCACATAACCCATTTGTCTGGGGGTGGTAAGGGCTGGCCATGATGTGTTCTACCTGCATTTGTTTACAGAGGCATTCCATTAGGCGCGACATGAATTGCGGGCCGTGATCGGTGAGCATTTCACGGGGAAAACCGACCCGTGAGAAAATGCGCACCAATGCGTCCGCAACCTTGTCTGCCCGTATGGAGCTCAGGGCTACAGCTTCAGGGTAGCGAGTGGCATAATCTACCACCGTAAGAATGAAACGTTTCCCTGTGCTGCTGGGTATCGCTAGAGGCCCAATTATGTCAACAGCAACCCTTTGGAAGGGCTCCTCTATTATGGGTAAGGGCCTCAGTGGGGCTTTGTCGGTGTCACCTGCTTTGCCGACCCGCTGACAGGCGACACAAGACCGGCAAAAATCAGCAATATCTGTCCCCATGTGGGGCCAATAAAAATTGTGGGCAAGCCGGGATTTGGTCTTGCGGATCCCCAAGTGACCAGCCAGGGGCACCTCATGTGCTATTCTTAATAGCTGCTCCCTGTACCTGTGGGGAACAATCAACTGCCGGTCGGCCTCCTCCACCTCAGACGGCTCAGAGGGAGTAACCTCTCTGTACAGTCTGCCGTGCTCCCAGTACACCCTCACTTTGTCGCCCTCCACCGGTGCCCTGTCCGCCAGACTCCTGAGCTCTTCCAGGCTGCTATCAAGTCGCACAGCCTCGGAGAACTCAGCGCTGTCGGCCACAGGCACCAGGGAGGCGGCAAACTGAGAGGCCTCTGGGTCCTCAGAGCCAGGCTCTGAGCTGGAAGAGCCCGACCCAGTGACATCAGCCCCTTCAGTGGACAATTCGTCTGCTGCAGCCCGGTGAGCACTGCGGGTCACCACTGCAGCTGACGGGGCATTCACTGTACACATGTCATCATGCAACACATCACATATTACATCAACATTATCTGCATTCATGGTAACAACGTGTCCTCCTCCAGGCCTGGGCACTGGAGACTCACTAGGGCTGGCTCCTAGTACACAGTTCGTAGCCCCTGGGGCCTCACCAGCACTCCCCGCTTGCACAGCATTATCACACAGTACCTTGCAAGAGTCCTGAACTTCTGCGGGGGATGCAGGCTCCATGGGGTGTGGAGTAGGCTCATACCGGGCCACTAACCGTCCCAGGTCAGTACCCAACAAAACGTTCGTGGGGATGGCATCCGTTACCCCCACTTCTTTCATTCCGCTGCCGGCCCCCCAATCCAGGTGGACCAAGGCGGTGGGTATGGCGGGGGTGACGCCCCCAACTCCTTTGACAGCCATAGTCTTGCCAGGAATGTACTCCTCAGGGTTCACAAGCTGGGGGTGCACTAGAGTCACCTCTGCTCCAGTGTCTCTTAGACCGGTGGTAACTGTATCCCCAACCGTGACAGGTTGCAGATTCTCTGCATAGCTACCTGCATTCCTGGTGGCACACAACGCATTCCGGGCCCCGCCAGAGTTTGGGGCTTCCTTCTTCTTCTCTGGGCACGTAGCACTGATGTGACCCGGTTTGTTACAGGCAAAACATCTCCGAGTGTCAACGGTGGTTGTTCTACCTCCAGGCGGCTGCTGGACTTGGCTTCGCTGGGTGCTCAGAGGAGAAGGTCTCGCAGGCTTTTCTCCCTTCCAGCTGGGCGTCGTAGTCCTCCGAAAATCAGATGCTCGATTGGACGTGTAGGCATCAGCAACTTTCGCTGCCTCATCCACGGTCTTTGGCTCTCGGTCCCGTACAAACTGCCGGACCTCAACAGGGCAAGTGTGGAGGAACTGGTCTTTTATTATCAGTTCCTGCAGGGCATCAAAGGTTTCAACAGCCAGTCCTTTTACCCACTGCTGGAAGGCAGTGCGCAGGTTGCACGCATGATCCAGGTAACTGTCATTAGGACCTCGCTGCACTGTCCTGAAACGTTTGCGATACACCTCTGGCGTGAGGTGGTATCGTGCAATGATGGCTTTCTTAATTGCCTCAAAGTCTGTTTCTTCCTCCTGGGGGAGACTCACAAACGCCTCCAGGACCTTGCCTCTCAGCCCTGGTGTGAGGTATCTTGCCCACTGCTCACGGGGCACCCCATACTGCCGACAAGTCCTTTCAAACCCCTGTAGGAAAGTGTCTATGTCAGAGTCCTTGTCCATAGCGGGGAACTTATCCAGGGGGATTCTGTGGACTCGCTCACCTTCGCGTTCTGCGGGTCCAGCAGACCGGTTCTGCTGCTAAAGTTTAGCCAGCT
Organism: Hyperolius riggenbachi; assembly: GCF_040937935.1. NCBI lineage: Eukaryota > Metazoa > Chordata > Amphibia > Anura > Hyperoliidae > Hyperolius > Hyperolius riggenbachi. The sequence goes on along the minus strand of NC_090652.1, from coordinate 130,645,581 downwards.
CCAGCTGGTGTTGCCGTTCAGCTCTTCCCTCCTCTGCCCGGAGTCTGTCCCTCTCGGCCTGGAGTCTTTCACTCTCGGCCTGGCGTCTTTCACTCTCGGCCTGGCGTCGCCGTTCAGCTCTTCCCTCCTCTGCCTGTCGGTGCAGTAGGATCAGCTTTAGGCGCAGTTCAGGATCAGCCGAGTTCAGTAGCTGTAGATCAGCTTCCAGAGATGGCATCTCCCTGCTTGGTGGATCGTCCAGGACATCGTCTCCACTCGCATTCTGTGGCGGGAGCGATTCCTCCTCTGGCGTGTCGTGAGCTGCATCCGCTGACGTTGAAGCACGGGCTCGCTCTGCCTCATCATACTCCTCGAGCGCACGAACTAACTGCTCCTTAGTCTGGCCGCTCACCGTCTCGATGCCTTTGTGCTCACACAGGTTGAGTAGCATCTCTTTGTTTTGCCTTGCATAGCTGGATGCTTTCTGAGCCATCGTGTTGCAAAAAAGAAAAAAAAAAAAAGGGGGGGAGGGAAAGCAAATACCAAGTGTGTATCTTTGAACCCAAAAAAACAACAAAAAAAAAAACGTATATAGATTCTGCACTGAGTAGACTTCTGTAGGCTATTTGCTTCTAGCAAGCTTCCAGCCTTTAGTACTCAGAATAGCGAGCTAAACTGCGTACTAATGTACTAAACGATGCCACCACTGCCAGCCAATTATGTCAGGAACCGGCCCGCGGCACGCCTGCGTATACGGTTCCCGACTGCGGGTTTGACCAGATTGAGAGGGGAAGCAGCCTTAGTCAAGCTAAAACAAGGCTGGGACCCCTCAGAACACCTCTCACTGCCACCACTAGCGGTTTGCTAGACACTTCCACTCTGCTGTCGAGTCCTCAGCGCGCACTCCGCGTTTTCGTATTTGGGTCAGCTTTGCGCTTAGGCCAAATACGGGAACGCCACGCACCCACACACAAACACAGTTGCAATCTTACACTGTCGTGAAGCAAAGACCCACTAACAGTCGTTCCGAACGATACTGTTAGCCACTCTGCTGTCGCTACTCGCACTGGCGTTGTTCGTACGTTGGGTCAGCTGCGCGCTTAGGCCAACGTATGACAAACGCCCCCACACACAATGCAATTACAATTTCATACGGTAGTGTTGCTCAAGCGTACAATTAGGCATGAACTTATACACGGTTACACTTCAGTCTCTTCTAGGCTATGAGTGTTAGTTTAGTACGGCAGAAGTCAAACTTATTAAATAATAATTTAATATTCTAGAAAAACATAGAACAATGCAGAACTTAATATATACAACAAGATTACAAAAAACAAAGTAAAAATAGTTACAAGATAAAAGTTACAAAGATAACACACACGGATATTTGCGTAAAATAAAAATGGGGATTAAAAAAAACGTTACCAACTTGAAGGTCTCAAAGTTGTCGGCAGGAGCATGCCGCTTGTTCGACCGGAAGTCGAGATCGACTCTAGCTATGCGCTAACTCCCAGAGCAGATGGTCACTAGGCATTTGCCTCTGCTTTTTATACTCTGAGCTACGCCTGGAGGCTGCAACTTACTTGGGGAGGGGAGGAACTAGGTTTTAATTAAATCTCAGACATATTCCATTTCCAGGTAAAAGTCTACTATACATCAAAGATTGTGAAGTTAGGCTTTCAACTCCAGGTGAAAACTTGATTAAGGCGTTTTCCTGTCTCCGTTCTCAGACATAAATGGGATTTCCAGAGATCCACATACATGAAAAGGGTACTATAGCACACACACAAAACAAAAGACTTCCTTCACTTCCAATCTCCCCAGGTTACAGGTGACAATTGATTAAGGCTTTCACATTGCAGCAGGATGTCCTGTGTGATAGGTGACAATTGCTCCCAAACACAATACACCTCGGAGACATTATTCAGACAACATGGTCTGACCACCTGTATAGGCTTCACAGCAACTAATTAAGGGTTTCCTAATTAGAAGCAGACAATGATAGGTAATTTTCACTTTATACGGAATTCCAGGAAGACTGGCTAACAGACAATCCCATATGATAGTAAAAAAAAATGAAGGAAATATGTTCCTGTTATCCTTAATATCATCAGCACCTCAATATATCTCCACACAAGCTGTGCCCTCCTCCCTCTTAGCTCTGGGGCCCCTAGGAGGCGGGGCAGTCGGGGCCCACTGATGGGACCATCGGTGGTTCGGTGGCTGAGTCCGAGCCTGATGATATACGCTTTTGTGTTCTGATCACAAACATCACTCTTCACTCGTTGTCTCCTCCTTAGCTCTGCCATACATATTTCATTACCTAAGTGTCATGATCGCTGCTGCAGCAGGCATTGCTGGAAGTAGTAGTGCTGCAGCTCAGGTAGTTCTGATCTCTTTCCATGCAAGCTGCATAGCTTTGTCTGTCTTTCCCTGCTGTCAGCTTGTGACTGATTATCATTCACCTGTGTGGGAATCTGCATGTCTGCTCCCATTGGATGACCTCAGTATAAAGATCTGCTTCCTGCAGGACTCCTCGGGTTTTCATAACTTCAGTTTAAGCCTGTCTTGCTGTCGCTTCAGCCCCCGATCGTGTTTCTTGTTCTAAAGATACTTTGCTGGTTTTGCATCATATATTGGTTCATTGCCCATATATATGCATACCAGCACGTTTATTATTTTCCTTGTATTCGTGTTACGTTGATACATCAGTGACGCTGATATATACGTACACGAACTGTTTATATCCTGTGTTCAGTTAGTCAGTTCTAGCACGTTGATCACCCGTGCTGAGCTAGTTATCCTGTTCCTGGTCCTGTTTGTGGATTGCGTTCATCTCTGCGAGGAGATAACGAATCCTTCTGAATCCTGTCCTGTTACCGTTTGTGGATTGCGTTTATCTCTGCGAAGAGATAGTGAATCCTTCTGAGTCCTGTTCCCTGTATTACTCCAGTCCTAGTCAGCGTTCCTGCTTATGTCATATATCGGTTCATTGCCGATATATACATATGTTAGTCAGACGTTACAAATAGTTTCATTGATAGCTGTAATTGTAATACGCTAGGAAAACATACTTATTGTATATTTGTCTGTGTTACGTTCATCTATCTTGATCCTGCTATTTCCTGACTATCCTGTCCTGTCTTTGTGAGGCACGCCATCGCTGCAACATATTGGCTGCCTCATTCCAGTCTGTCTTGTTGTGGACGCTTGCTGTCACTAAGTAGCGGCTAGCTAGCAAGCGTTCATTCTGTCTACCTGTCCTGATCTCCTCAGTTCTGGTTTATGCGCTCAGCGCTACTTTGCGCTGAGACGTTATAGCGAAAGCATTGTTTGTGGCTGTTGGATCTGCACCGGCTCTGTGCGCCACAATCTCCTTTTGGAATCAGTCCTCCCCTCCACTATACTGGGGATAGCCTGTTTCCTTGTGCTAGTGTGTGTACCTCCTCCACGTCAGCTCATGCGTTGCATGCTGACTGTGGAGAATACACCACCAAGCCTTACACTAAGTTCATCAGGCACATAACTGCAAACATTTTCCTTTCCAGTGCTTGTATTTTTGTAAGTTAAACTTCTGTCAGCTTATAATTTCTTCTAATGAAAATTGTAACAATGTACTACTTACAAGTATTAGCCGAGTTTTTGAGCCCCAAAAAGTGGCCCAAAAGTTGCCCGAGTCAGTCATTAGTGCCCCCCTCGACCGAGTGCACCCCGCACCACAATGTGTATAAAAAAATCTGAGCAGTGCTAATGATCGCATGCCCCCCTCCCCCGCTTGCCATAACGGGGGAGGGGGGCGTGTAGTGTAATCTGCATGTTATTCTCTCTCCACAAGACCAGAGTGTTTGGCCAACCTTTGAAGTCTCCTTCATGTTCCTCCAGGTGTCAAGATATGCAGGGCGGTGTGAGTGATTCTTACCGGTCCACACTGCCTCTTCCTGTCTGTCGCAAGCTGGTTGCTATGACACCCTCTTGTGCCACTGCAGACGTCATAGCAATGAGCCTGTGACAGACAGGAAGAGGCATCCCAATGTAGCACGGACCACTGACCACTCATTCCACACTGCATATCCTGATACCCGAGTTGACATGGAGGACAATTTAAAGGATGGCCACATGGTCCGGTCTGGCAGAGAAGGAATAACACGCGGATTACTCTACACACAGTGGAAAGCGGGGGAGGGGGCACGCGATCATTAGCGCTGCTCAGTTTTGACACATTGTGGTAGGGGTGCACTTGGGGAGGGGGGCACACTGTCATTTTTGCTGCTCAGCAGGGAATGGAGGTGGGTGGTAACAAGGCCAACAAATGTGCCATCACTGCAGCACTCTGCACATTTCTGGGGGCATGTGATAAAGTTAAAGGAGTGATCTAAGCTGTAAAAAAAAAATCCACTTACCTGGGGCTTCCTGCAGCCCGTGGCAGCCGCCCTGTGCCTTTGCTGCAGCTCCGGTGGCTTCTGGTCTTCTCCGCTGGAGCAGCCGACCTGCCCAGGTCGGGTTCCTGGTCGGCTTCTTCTGCACTCCACAGGGCGGGTCACGTGGTTTCTCTGACATCATCAGGACGGTACTGCGCCTACAGAGGAGGTAACTTAAAGTGAACCAGAGACCAAGCACCCTCATGTATTTTACCATACATATCAGTGGGATCATTAGAGAAAACACCTACCCTGCTCTCTGTTTCATTCTTCACTGTTCAGCCTGCTTTTTATAAGCCCTCAGTCTGGCTTTGCTCAGGAATCATTATAGCTGAGTCATTATAGCAGAGCCAGAAGTGGGCTGGCTTGGGCTTGAAGACATCAGAGAAGACAGACTCAGCTATAATAATTCCTGAGCAAAGCCAGAATGAATGATCAGTCAGGGATTTTATCAGGGCTGATAACAAGCAGGCTGAGCAGTGAAGAATGAAACAGAGAGCAGGGTCAGTGTTTTCTCTAATGTTCCCACTGATATATATGGTGAAATACATGAGGGTGCTTCGTCTCTGGCTCACTTTAAGGACAGAAGTAATACGATAACTCTCTCACTGTGAAAACATATCTCTACACCTTAATAAGGCAAGATCGATGTGTGGTGGTAAGTTTTCTCTTGTCTTATTATCTCCAGCATGATCTTAGTGAATTGAGGCCATTATATTGTATAAAATATGGAAAGAAGAGAGTGTGGTATAAGTCTACATATTCTCTTTTACAGTGTTTCTCCTCCTTGTCCTTGTACTGACTTAATGCTTCTGCATTTCCTCCCCTCAGCTTATACTTGGGTCAATCATTTTTCCCGTGTTTTTTGGGTAAAAGTTGAAGGGGTCAGCCTATACTCGAGTATATATGGTGCTATTTATAAACTTACAACGGTCTGAAATTTATAACCAATGTTTTTATTGTGAAAGAATTCACTGTACAAATACATGTATATTATTATTATTTAGTATTTATATGGTGCCGACATCTACCGCAGCGCTGTACAGAGTATATCCATATGGTGAGTAACAAACTTATTTTACTTAAACTACATGTGTTAGAAACTGGAGTCTATTAACTTAGAACATAATTTGCCTTAAGGGTATATAACCTGGACTGAATCTGTAATTTTAATTGTCTTGTAGACACAAATGTAGGGAAAACAGTAACATTTAAGTAAACCAATTGAAGTATACATGAGGCTTAGCTAACACTTCTACATACTACTTGTAGATTTTGCCAAATAACCAGCAGTATATTCTCCGACTGTAAATAACATGAAATCAATTTAATTAACATCTAAGGTCCTTGATTAGTCCTTGAGAAGTCAGTTCCTGAGAAGTTTTTTTTTTATTTATTTGCTGATTGGTTGTTAATGTCACAGGAGCTTTGCTGTTTTATCTTTAAACTGGTAGTTGTAAAGTTATATCCTGTGTGGATTGAGTCGATAAAGAGAACACTTGATATTTCCTATGGTAAATATTGGAGGTATTCTTGACTCAGAAAAGTTAACCTAACCTTTCATGTTTTTGAGTTGAAAGTCGGTTAGTAAAATGTACGCAAAATTGTGGGGAAGAATTCACGCCTGCATCCAGGGGTCCTGTGCAATTAGTTAGTTAGCTGGTCTAATTGGTTGGTTGTTAGGGCCAGATTAGTGGGTACTGGGTGTTAAACAGGGTGGGTTGCTTCTGGAAGAAAGTATTCAAACATATAACAACGCCTTGCTAGATTTATCCAGGTGGCCCAAATTCCATGTTAATATCTGTTTCTAAGCATGCATTTAGAAACCTTGAATCAGAGAGACACAGAGACCATATCTATATGATTCATAATTAACAAGTTCCTTTATTTAAGGTGCAGCCCTTGGTTTTATAGACTACATGACATAACAAATAATGTTTATTCATTTAGGGATGGTTTATGGTTAATAGAGGGTTAGTAGAGGGTGTACATAAATATTAGGGGGTGTATTAGTGGTGTACATAATTAAATATGATGAAATCAGATGAGATCAGAGTCGGGTGATGTCTGTCTCAGTGCTGATATTGCTGACTTTGCACAAGCAGGCATTTTCTTGGCATCACACAGTGTCTTGTGGTTAATCTCCAGTGCTGACAATATGTCTGTCTTTTGTCATAGAGTTGGGTATTTCCACTGACACAAGCTAAAAAATAATTGCAACACATTACACAAGAAAATAATCAGTTTAACACAATATATTTAGAGTTATGACCAATGACTATTTGGGTGTTTCATCAATATCAATATCAATCTTAGACCTACAACATATTGTATGTAACTGTCCCTCAGAGGGGCTCACAATCGAATCCCTACCATAGTCATATGTCTATGTATGTCTCATGTAGTGCATGTATAGTAGTCTAGGGCCAATTTAGGAAGAAGCCAATTAACTTATCTGTATATTTTTGGAATGTGGGAAGAAACAAGAGTGCCCGGAGGAAACCAACACAGACATGGGGAGAACATACAAACTCCTTGCAGATGTTGCCCTGGCTGGGATTCAAACCGGGAATCCATTGCTGCAAGGCAAGAGCTCTAACCACTAGGTCACCGTGATAAAAATCACACACGTTTCAATTCACAAACATTTCAATAATTCTCATTATGGTCAGGTACAATTTAGGTAAGAGTTGCAAATACTTAATGCCAAAAAATTGTTGATGATTGACAAAGCCAGCAAGTCTATAGGATCATTTATGATCTGTTTGTTTATTTGCTCAAAATATATTATTAGTAATATTTTTGAAAAGCTGCTGCAAACATCAATTCTGTAGATTTTGAAATTTGTTTTGTTTGTGTAATCTGTTTTTCCCACCATGACATTTATTTTCAGCAAGTGAACAGCACACCTTATAAATTAGTCAGATGCTCTATTACTAGGATTTTTTTGTAACAATGGCAATCCCTTACCTTTTCCAAAACTTCATCAGTGAATGCTGAAGTGATTAACTTTGCCATAAATCACTCTTTCCAGTACTGTCAATTGATTTGCAAGGCATCGCTGCAAACAAATACATCAGCTGTCCATCGTGATGCCGTTTTAGATTGGCCTAGACCTTGTGCAGAACTGTTCTTAATTATCATTAGTACTTTTAACTAATTATCTGGTATTATGCATTCCCCCAGTTTAAATAATTAATCTTCAGATGTTATATTTAACCAAATAAATGCATAATGTAAAGGTACAACAGAAAAGTAGTCCACCTGAAAAGTGTAAACTAGGAAGATAATGAAAAAACAGATGACGAACCATCTTATAGGCTTAAAGCGGATCTCCAGCCTAAATTTAAAAGCCGGCAGCCTTCCTGTAAAAGAAAGTTAAAGGGACTCAGAGTCAGAGCTCACTAAAACAAATAAAAATTATACATACCCTAGGCTTCCTCCAGCCCCATCCACTTGGATCGCTCCCACGCTGCCGTCATCCGACGTCTGCAGCTCCGGTACCGGGTCATCCGCACTTCCGTCAGTCGGCTCCAGTCTGGCGTAAAAAAAGTGCGCCCTCTATGTATCTCTCCAGCAGCTACTGGAGAGATACACAAAGAGCGCATTTCATCTGCATAGACTGGAGCCGACTGATGGAAGTGCAGTGACCCGGTACCGGAGCTGCAGACATCAGAGGACAGCGGTGGGGGAGGGATCCAAGCGGATGGGGCTGGAGGAAGTATATTTTTTTTTGTTTTAGAGAGCTCTGGTACACTTAAAAGTTACCTGTGCTGACTCGTCTCTCAAAACCATCCTGAAGTCCCCCAAATCACCCAACTTTCAGTGCATGGCTGGGAACGCTGCCAGCTTTTACATTTAGGATGGAGATCTGCTTTAAATGTGGAAGAAGTAGACAATATTGAGGATGTTTTTTTGGAGTGCTGACAACGAAAAACAAAGGGCACACAGCAATTCATTTCTACTATTTCTATAATGCTGGGTTAGGAGCATTGAATGACCAAACACTTGACAGAAGGGATAGCCTGCAGGATGTAAACGGGCACTTCTTCAGTATGTCTATCCTTATCTTGCACCGCCTGCCTGTAATGAAACAAATTAAGAGCCTTATCAGCTACTGATTTGCCACAGTTTTTGATCCCCATTACAAAGAACAATATGGAAATTTTAGTAACACTATTTTCATTGGGTTTAATACAAGAAACACAAGTAAAAATATAAAACCAAAATATGGGTTGAGTCAATTATCATAAAGGTTAGTAGTTTTCATAAATGCAAAGTCCCTGGTTAATGAACGAGATAGGGACTGTTGGTTAGTTCTTAACCTGAATCCATTCTTAAGTTGAAACGTTGTACCATCTCTAGTTTGTCCCCCTTTCTACCTCTCTTTGTCCCCCTCTGTGTCTCTGTTTGTTCTCCACCCTCTGTTTGTCCACCCTCTGTGCCTCTGTTTGTTGGTTTGGGGGTGAGTCCAGAGGCCCGCCAGCACTCTGGGGCAGTTTGAAGCCGCTTCTTCAAATTTCCCACACGGAAATGATGTCATCCCGACGGGATTGGGCCATTTGTATTGGCAGGTTGTTCATAAGTCAGGTGTACTACCTGTAAATATAAAAATTATGGTCCATTGGGCTGGGAGAAAGTAAAAGAAAAAAACAGTTCTTGTAAAAGAAATAATTATCCAGTTCACACAAAAAAGGAAAATAAAGAGAAGATAATGAGTCATGTAAATATCCAGGGGTATGAAAATATAAGTCTTTCTCAAAGATGCAGTCACGCTTTAGGTGCTCAAATCTTGGCTCTTAACACAGCGAGGCACTTGATTTGGCCCGAGGAAGTGGGCAGGGACCCACAGAACGCGTTGCCACTGCTATTAAAGTTCATTTTACATGAATTTGTCTTCATAGAGGTAAGCCACCTCAAACTTTATGTATTTTATTGTTTTTAATTAATTTTATTTTTTTTTCTGGTGCCTTTACATCCTGTTTGTACCTCCAGATCAAAACTTACATGATTTATATCTATGCATAAGATTTTCCCAATAATGTATCAAACTTACCATATGCAACGTGTACTGTGCTATGGTGAGTCCATGTATTGTTGTCAAAAATACAAATATAGACTTTTTGATGTGTTTCAGTTTTTTTAATGAAATGAAAAATGTTCTTTTTTATGTCTTGCCACTGGACAGTCATATTAGTCTCTTCCAGTGGCATACTTACCATAAGGCTGCAGGTGCTCACAGCACTGGGTGTAGCCATGGCTAGGTGTGCCGCTGTGGTGCTCAGCCACTGTGTTCTACCACCTGGGACCTTTTTTCATAGTTTGGGCAACATTCAGAAAAATAGCAGCAGGCAGTGTAGGGGACTGTACTTCTTCCTACACTAGATGTGCCACTCCTCGCCCTTCCTTTCCCCTGGACAATGTCCTGACTCTGTTCACACAGCCTGCAGTGAGTGAATGTGCAGAGCAGCAGGGAGAGTAGAGAGAATGATTGCTGTGCTGCAGCTGGGACATTAGCAGGGAGAGGTGGCAGGATGTGTTTAGTGCTTCAGAAGTTGCCTGTCATAAGTAGCCATGTGCACTAGCTGCTGTAATACAGGAGTGCAATAGAATATTGTTTATTTACATCCTTAAGGGGCCCCTGTGTTGATGGTCCTTGGTTGCGAGGTGATAGTGTCCAGCTTGACGGCCTGGGGTCTGTTACTTAGGAAGTCCGTGATCCACAGGCGTAGGTTGGGGTGGACCTTGAGGGTAGCAAGGCTCTCTTGAAGAATTTGGAGGCTGATGGTGTTAAACGCCGAGCTAAAGTCAAGTAGGAGAATCCTAGCGTATGAGCCTGGCCTCAATACAACTATGATTAAGGGCGAATCCTGAGCCCGATACACGTCAGTTGTTCCTGTGGCTTTTTCATGTCCTTTGTATGTGGTTTTCCAATAAAGATTTCCAGCTTTTATTGATCTACTGAGTTTGCGGATCCTTCTTTGTTTACTCAAGTAGGAGAATCCTAGCGTATGAGCCTGGCCTCAAAAAAAAAAAACTTTGCCCCTAAAATGGAGAGAAAAAAAAGAAGGAAAGCCCATAACTTGTGAACTGTGGTAAAAAACAAAACACACACACACACACACACACACACACACACACACACACACACACACACACACACACACACCTTTTGCCATATATAGATTTCTGCAGGTTTAACTGAAAATTGCGCATCTAGGCAACTTAGTGTCCATATTAAATGTATGCCCTTCTTCCGCAACAAATAAAACTTTTTTTCCGGTGGTGTTAGATCTGGGTTTTGAGATCTTAGACTGCTGGGTTTTTAAACAAAAAGGTTTTCACAGTTTTTTTTGTTTTTTTTACAAACATTCAGTGGTTTTTACAGCCATCCTTGTTAGCTAGCCTGCTGATATACTTCACAGCAGTGCAGGCACAGCAGGTTGGGTGCGCCTGTCAAACGCAGAAAAAAATTCAGGGTTAATTAAAAACAATCAGCCTCCCACTCCCCCCCCCCCCCCACCTCCTCCACTGCCATTGCAAGCCACTGAAATTACATTACATTTCTCACTGCTGAAAAGAGGGTACTTACTAGAAAAAAGTGAATATCAGATGATTCCCACTCTCTCTGGATCCAGCTAAACAAAAAAAAAAACAGCAACAACACAGTGGTCATTAAAGAAAAAGAAAAGAAAAAAACAGCAGTTGCCACTTTAGGGCCAGACACTTTTTTGCGGTGTTGTTATATGAAATGAAATCATTTTTATTGCATAGTAGTTGATCAATTGCTTTTTAATCTCACCAGTTGGTTGGATTTCTGTGCCCAACGTGATCCAATTAATTTTCATAACCTTTTATCCTTTAACTTAACAAAATGTGTCAAGCAAGGGTCTAGGCTCTAGTGTTAGTTGCCACCCCCCCCTCCCTGATGGCGGCCCTGGTACCAGCAGACTGTTGCACTATGGTATTGGTATTTTTTTTCTTTATCAAGGACACAGCTGCATTGGATGTAGTTAATAATGGTCTTATATTGGTTTCAACAAGCTGAATATGAATGTTAACATTAACACCATATACTTTCTTGTATTTGACCACAACACTCAATACAGTACTATCAATGAAAAAAGTGAAATACATAGACATACAATATTCATTTATATTTAGATTAAAATTTACTTTACTTGTTTCTGTGTTGCTGTCACTTACACATTTACCTTTATTCTGTTTACAATTACTCCCTGTAAAGGATCTATACAGTGCCAGTCGTCCAACCTACTCATTTGCATATTATATTTGCAGTTGGAATGAGCACACGCCAGTTATTACATCCTTTTAAAAGTGGACCTGAACTCTTGCACAGGACAGAAGGAAAACACAGAGAAATGCACGCTGTATGTATTTAGAGAGTTTAGGCTGTCTAAATCCCCCTCACCTGTGTCTAATCACAAGTTGTAATTTGATAGCTAACCTGTCACATGACTGCCATGGCAGATAAGGTAGATAAGCTCATTTGAAAGCACAGGCTGTTAACAATATGTCTGCTCCCATGAATGAGGACGTAGAAACATTGCAGATGTATTGCAGAATTTGTATCAGCTGTAATAAAGAAATGTTTTTCTTTAAATGTTATTATGCTGTTCTGTATCTTTTAGAGCAAAGAGGAAGTTCTAAATGAAATCATTGGAAGGATGGGGTTACATACCAATATACAAGTTATAATTTGATTTCTGTGATTGTGTCAGCTGGCTGGCTTGGCAGAGAAGCTCATTTTTTAACCCTACGCCTGCTTCCATGAAAACAGGAAGTAGACACACTGCAGAATTATTGCAGGACTTGTATCAGCCGTAACAAATAAATATTTTTCTTTTACTATTATTATGCTGTTTATCTTTTAGAGCCAATAGGAAGTTCTGAAATCAGGCCCGCTTTTAAGAAAGAAGTATCAGATTATTCCCATGATGAGAGGAAGTAGTCCAAAACCTTTCAGACCTTTTACCATCTACTTGTAAGTTACAGCAACATAGGAAAAAAGTAATTTATAATGCATTTTACTCAGGTGAAATAAACATGTTGTATGTGTACATTCTATTTTTTTTTTTTTACAATAAACAGTAAACAAAAATTTCAAAATGACCCGGGGAAAAAATAAGGTTCTCAATAAAGTAACCTTGAACTTCCTTGAAATGTGTCAAGTTGGCTAGGAATTTGTGCCAGCATTGCGTTGATGGGCTGGCTGGTGTCCAACTGCCCTCTGCACTAAAAGTCAGGGTGAGTGACTATATTGGTTGTTGAGTTACTTTCCAAAGAATTTAATAAGGTTTGGAGAGGACCTTTGTTTTTGCGTGTGTGTGTTTTTTTTATGTAACTGTGGGACTGTATATTTGTATAATTTTTTTTTATATTTTATTATTTTTCTTGGTTTGATCTTCTGCAGTAGGTTTTAAAAAGTTGAAAGATCTTACAGATTTTGTACTAATCATTCTTCTCAAGAGAGATTTTCTGTATTATCTTTACAACAGCTCTTCCTGGAAAGGATCTATACAAAGATGTGGTACAGCCTCCGTACTTGTTAGCACACTATTTTTGCAGTTGGACTGAGCAACTGTAGTTCAGCTATTTCTTACATTAAAGTCGATGGCCACTGACTTTAAAGCCCCCGTACGTGCTAGAAACACCAAATTTGTAGGGTATGTTAAGGAGGACAGTCTTTCAAAAAGATTATAGTTTTGGAGAAAGTCGTTTTTTAAAATTATGATAGGAAAAAAGTATATTTTTTAAATGCGGTAAATGACAGATAATTTATCAACCTAACGGTAGTGTACATTTACATGTATCAAAAGAAAGAGCAGTGAATTTAATGTCTGGGTTTCCAGGGGGTCCATGGAAACCCTGTGGAAGTGGCAACACTTTGGCCACAGACCGCTCTACAGCCACAATATGGCTGTATAAGCATCCCTGACAACTTTACTTATTTTTTGGACCATTTTTTTCTATTCAGAGTTTGGAAAATAAAAAAAAAATGATGTGGGGTCCACCCTCCCGAGCCTATTTAAACCCTTGTCCCCCATGCAGGCGATAGCCAGAATGCGGAGCCCCGGTGCATGGGGCTTCGCACCCTGAGCTATACCAGCCCACATGATCCATGGTTTGAGGCGCTCTGGAGGAGAGGGGTGGCCTCCACCTTTTTTTCAAAGCCCTTGTCAAATCCATGGACAAAGGGCTCTTCCCAACCTCTGGTGCTCCAGGGGAAGGTGGGGCCCAACAATGCCAGTGGGATTCATGGTGGCATCTGGGAGCAAAAGAATATTTAAATTTGTCTCTAAAGCTCCCCATTTGTCTATTCACAGACTAATAGGAATCTGGAGTCAAAGGGTCATTATAGTATACTGTGTCAAAGGGTCATATTCCTCATCACATAGGTAATTGACATTTAGGTTACTTTGTGTATGGAAGCTACTTCCATTGTTTCCATATAGCCCACTCCCATATTGTCCTCTAGCATATCCCACTACTATATAATTTCCTACTCTAGGAATCAGATTTTTTTCTGACCCAGCCCTCTATGGGGGCTTTGTTCTTTCTGCCAAAATAGTAGCCCTTGCGATCTAAGACACCCAGGAGATGCAGCCCTAGGTATACTTAACCATACAGGCGTTTGCTGTATTAAAAATGTTTGTTTTAAAAAAAGTAAAAAATGATATATATGTTTTATGACAGAAATTTCTAATGATGTGTAAAAAACATGAAAAGATATGAAAAAATTAGGTTAATTTTAATATTGTTTTATGTTGTTGTAATGTTATCTGAGTGTTGCCATTTGTTCTTAAAGGCACTGGTATTGACCTGAGAAAGCGGCTGATAGCCCAGAAACGCCTTGTCAAAGTGCACCAATAAAAATTGTTTGTTTATTTATAAACTTCTACTTGCTTTTATATTCTTCCAAACATCTATAAGGTAGGAAATAATTTAATTATCCCATACTTTATAGAGATTGGTATAACTACTATTGTGACATCTTAATATAGTATTATTCTATACTATTATGTAATCCGGACCGGGCGCCTCCTATCCTCTTGGTGGGAATATGCCCTGGTCCTATTAGAAGAATGGTCAAGTAGGAGTATATAAATCTGTAAATGACATGTATAGTTACCCTATATACTCGCATATAGGCCGAATTTTTCAGCACAAAAAATGTGCTGAAAAGTCACCCTCTCGGCCTATATGCGAGTCACCAACTTGCTGAGCCTGTGTCTGTGGTGACTGGAGTGCGGACTGACCTGCTCCTGCCTGGAGGAGATTGACTCTGCAGAGCAGCTGATCGGAGGATGATTTATGCTGAGCGGGGCTTGCAGGATGAGCAGTGGATGGCCGGAGGGGGAGCGCACTGTGGAGCCAGAGCGTTCCTGTACTTCTGTGTAGTGGATGGCTGAAGAGGAATGCACAGCAAACAGTTAAATAGCAGTGATCGGATGGCGGGGTGAGGACAGAGCAGGAGAGACAGATGGCCAGAATCACAGCAGGAGCTCTTCTCTGTGTAAATATTCTTGCGCTTCTTGCTGTGTCTGCAGCTTGTGAGCCGATTGGCTATTTACCCCTGTCCACACAGACAGACAGCCAATGAGAGTGACAGTTTGAGAAGGGTATAAATAAAAGCTAAAAAATGTTTTGTTTTTTTGTTCTGTTCTTCCCCACAATAATGCCTCTTGTACATCATCTTAACTTTTGGGAGACACCTATGTCATTTCCTGACAAAAAATGACTTGCTGGTTGAATAAAAGTAACTTTAAGAACTTTAAAATTTGCCAGTGGTATGAATAATTATGGGCAGCACTGTAGATGTGAGGTGATTAAGTATATAAGTGCATGTGGGGATAAAATAATCAGAAGATTATCAGAATAGAAAGAAAAAAACTAGGTACCTGAGTATATAGTGAGACCATAGTCTGAGCCATTCTGGCTTTCTTTCAGGCTTCTTAAAGGGATTTTTTGATTTGATGTTATAGGTGTTGCAAAATAGGACTTGATACAGATATAGAATTTGTAGAGCATCTAAATTAGATGTAAATTAAATGCCCCAACATTGTTATTGTTTAAGTATTGTTGGAAATCAAGTATAAACTGGTTATTGTCTTTCCAGATGAAGATTAGATCATCAATGTAACGTTCGTAAAATACAATTAGTTGTTAAACGTATTGTCAGGACCCAGTAGAAGTGTTTCTAATAGCCCCTTAGTAATATTAGCATAACTTGGGGTAAAGATGGTCCCCATTGCTATTCCACTTTTTTGTAAGTAGACTTACATGAAAAATGCAAAATAGTTATGGGTCAAAATTAAGTGAACTGCTAGTAGAATTAATTGCTTCTGTTTCGGTGGGATATTTGGATCATCATTAAGAAAGCTCCATATGACGTTGAGTACTATTTTATGTGTAATATTAGAGTAAAGAGATGATACGTCTAGCGTAACCCAATGATAGTCGTCTTTCCAAGTAATCTCTGAGGTATGATGGGTAGCTTTTAAGAAAAGGTTGGACGTGTATATCAATAAGCTCTGAAAAGTTAGAGGTTAGAGATCCAATCCCTGCTATGGTCAGACGACCAGGGGGTTGATGAGTGACTTATGTATCTTGGAAAGGAGATGGAGCTGTGCAAGTTTAGAACTGAGTGGACTAATTAACTCTCTTTCGGTGTACTTTAGGATGCCCTCTTCAAATGGCCATTTTATCAGGTCTACTAGGTACTTTGCTGTTGGATCAACACCGATATCCGCGTAGTAATCTTTATCCCCCAGAATTCTCATGGCCTCTCTAATGTTGTCATCTCCCTCCAGGCTTATCCCTCCCACAACTGCCTCCTAATTTGTTTGCAACTGCTCCTCCATCGTGCTCCCGTCGCTGGAAGCTTTCTGCACCAACACAGTTGTGCTGTGCAAGCGCAAAAGGCTACCAGCAATGGGAGCGTGGCAGGAGTGCAAACTCAGACGAACTGCACATGCGCAGTTGTCCCTGGACCGGAGGACTTTCCGGGTCAGTTGCAGAAGAACGAGGAATTGGAGGATGGCGAGGGAAGGAAAAACCTGGAGGGGGCTGGAGGAAGTCCCAGGTATGTATATTTTTTTCTTTTAATCCCCATCTCAGGTTTCCTTTAAGAACTGTTACTGACCTGAGGAAGCCACTCTAGGCAGTGAAACGTGTTGTCCAGTGCTTTACTTGTTACCTTTGAAAATTCTTATGAGTCCGCTTTCTTAGAAGGTAGTACACAATCATTATATTTATTGTTTCATATGCATATACTGTTGGGTGTCTCCCACCCATTGGCTTTTAGTGATTGCTAGACTTCTGCTCGTAATATGTCAAGTCGAGTGTGCTCTCCATCAATGTAACGCCAGTTAAGAGACAACATGTAGAAAGTTTGAACTACTTTTTAAAGAAGTTGTTAAAGTTGTCTTGATATAGAAAATCTAATTGTATCTGCTGCAAGGTAATATAGTATTATTGCAAAAAGTACACACACACACACACACACACACCCACACACATACACTTTGTTATAAGTACAGCAGAGTAAAGTTTCTGCTGTGTACGGTTATGCATTAAAGCACACTTGAAGTGATAGGGATACAGAGGCTGGCTTATTTATTTCCTTTAAACAATGCTTAGTGTCTGGCTATTCTGCTGACGCTTTTCCTCAAATACGTTTATTTATTGTCCCTGAACTATCATGAAGATCAGCTGTTTCTTACTGACAGCTGATCCAGTTATTGACTGGATTAGCCACATCCTTGTTTCAGGTGTGTTATTCGAACACTACTGACAAAAATGATCAGCAGGGTAGCCAGGCAACTGGTATTTATTTATTCATTGTATTTATAAAGCACCAACATATTAGGCAGCAATGCACATAAATTGTTCAGAAGAAAATAAATATGGCAGCTCCTATATCAATCTCAGTTCAATTGTTTTAAAAGGGGTTACCTTATTGAAAATTGCTAAATTTACTTACTAGCAATGGCCTTGACTTGTCAAATTGCCCTAGATGAGGTCTATTGGAGACTTGTCTCATACGCCATGGTGAATAGCTTTTTACAGGAATAGCACAAATACAACGCTAGGATGCCACCGATGGGACGTCTAATTATATCGCTTTTGTCTTGCTGTCTTCAGTCAGTTTAACCATACAGATCTGGAACAAATTTCTACAGCACCCTGTTGCTCAAATCACATGAAACCCTCAACAGTATTTGTTGTTTTTTTGCAGTAGGCTTCCACAAAAGGTATGAATATGATATAACTACTATAATGGAGGGAAAAGTGATTAATTTGAAGTGGATATCTTACGAAAGGTATATATTTAGAGTTTTATAAATACTGAAGATGAAATGTGTTAAGCAAATAGTTTTCTTTGTTACTTAAAATTTTTCAGTTAAAGAAACTAAATGTCAATGGAGATCATTAAAGGACAATTACACGCGTGATTTGAAAAAGGAGAAAAGAAATACAAGAAGCAATAGCAGAGCCCAAAGAGAAACAAATGTAAACATTTCGAACTTCTCCAATTTTTGAGGCTTGTGTTTGAGGCCAGAAGGTAATGTCTTTTTAATAAAGAGGCAAGAATGGAGATCAGGTGGTATGTGCGCTCCTCAACACAATTAATAAAGCTTCACAATGAAATGCAACTAAGTGGATCAAAAGTTCACAGTACAATACATTTAGGTGGATCGCTATACAATTGGGTGCGTATTGACACCCTGCAAAGTATGTAGCTGTTTAAGTACAGCGCTCAACACCAGCCTTGGTAAGTCTCAAATTCCCACAACACACTTCCTTGGCATAAGTTACATGAACAAGAGTCCAGAGTCCACTCTGAAGTCTGCAAACTCAGGTCTCCAATACAGATAATAGGTATCACGCTCACCAGATTTGATGGCTGACTAGTTACGATCAGCATAGATAGCATATGATAGATGACATCTCACTTTCCTTTAGCCTTCTCCTTGTATGTTCCTCAGAATAGAAAACAGCAGTACATAGCATAATACTGTTTCAAAAGCGGGTACAACACACCTTCACCCATGCAAATGATCACCCGTGTGATATATGGCATATACACCTCAACCCCGGTGCATAAAATTGTTAAGGCTGCGGGCTCACCAGATCTGAATGCTGATCAAAATTTTATTCAGAAAATGTGAGTGCACTACTTTGTTTTTACGGATTTTAATAAACGGTATTACACTATAGAGACTTTGTCCTTGAGTCTATTAGGGGAGAAGATTCTGCCAGAGGAGAGGACTTGAATGTTTATGTGCAGAGAGCTGGTTTGTCATTTGATCAGCATTCAGATCTGGTGAGCTCGCAGCCTTAACAATTTTATGCACCGGGGTTGAGGTGTATATGCCATATATCACACGGGTGATCATTTGCATGGGTGAAGGTGTGTTGTACCCGCTTTTGAAACAGTATTATGCTATGTACTGCTGTTTTCTATTCTGAGGAACATACAAGGAGAAGGCTAAAGGAAAGTGAGATGTCATCTATCATATGCTATCTATGCTGATCGTAACTAGTCAGCCATCAAATCTGGTGAGCGTGATACCTATTATCTGTATTGGAGACCTGAGTTTGCAGCCTTCAGAGTGGACTCTGGAGTCTTGTTCATGTAACTTATGCCAAGGAAGTGTGTTGTGGGAATTTGAGACTTACCAAGGCTGGTGTTGAGCGCTGTACTTAAACAGCTACATAAAGAGGCAAGAATGTTTACTGATTAATTCCAGATAACATAATACTGTATAGTCTGCATATATTCTACAGCACTGAAGATAATAAGGATGTATTAGATCCTGAAGTTGAAGAAAATCCACATATCGATCTACCAACTCAGAACACACCATTGAGAAAAGTAGCTGTATCGCATTCTAGTAAAGCAGAGATAAGCGTTGATGATGACCCACCAGACAAAAAGTGTAAAACGCTAGTGAAAACAGCAAAAGATAGGGAGGCTTCCGAAATGAGCTCTATTTTGTTGGAAGGTATAAAAGAACATCAACATGATAGATATGAAATTGCGATAAGTTTATTACATCTTCTGAAAGTTCCAGATGACATTGAGGAGACCTTTAAGCAATAGTATCAAGGTTACTGCGCATGGATTGTTGCACTGCATGCTAGTCTCCACTCCCCCCTTCCTTATAACTGCTTCTTGGAGTACCTAGGAATTGTCAAGTTTATTATAGCAAGTGGATGGCTTGTTTTGGAGTCCAGTGCTGAGACAATCCAACTTGAAATACGTGGCATACTGCCTACGCATCTGGAACTGTTGCCATAGCCCACATATTGAGGAAAGTGTTGCTACTGGAAATTACTCCTGGGAGTGCAATATACTTGAATGTGTGGACATTGTGTGTAAGCGCAGGGTGAATGACACGGCCGGCTGTGTATGGTTAGGCTGTATTACACTTCTAAGCTCGCATTTTATGGGGGTGTTGGGGGTATTTTGTTACGCAGATATCAATAAATTATAGTGTGTGTATGCAGACCCAGTGATATTGTGCATTTTTCCTCCTGTTAACCACAGTAGTGAGGCAATTAAAAAGACAGACTACAAGCCCTGGAAAAGGGGAAAGAGAGGAGACAAAAAGAACAAGCAGAGACTAACTAACCTTAAACAGGAGAACCAGACCAACAATGAATTGGTCAAATGTACATTTAATTCATCAGATCATCTTTTAAGCCAA
Source organism: Hyperolius riggenbachi (assembly GCF_040937935.1). Classification (NCBI taxonomy): domain Eukaryota; kingdom Metazoa; phylum Chordata; class Amphibia; order Anura; family Hyperoliidae; genus Hyperolius; species Hyperolius riggenbachi. The sequence goes on along the minus strand of NC_090652.1, from coordinate 130,625,447 downwards.
ACAGAAACACAAATACAAGAGAGAGGAGTATCATTTTGCCCCTCCAAATACCTGAACTTATATGATCTATTTATAGATGTAAATGCATTTATCAGGAAACTCACACTCAAGAGGTATTTCTCAATAATAAAAAAAAACCAAGGTCATCCTAACAAAAAACAAAACAATAACTCAGAAATCGCTAACAATAATTCTCAATAATGATTAACAACCCTTAATAACCATTACCATGGATGACCTACAACTGGAAAGATATATACATACTAAGCTAAAGTCAAAATCCAAATTCTATCCCACCTCCTACAGGGACCCATATATAGAAGAAGTCTCTGCGCAAGTCATGGAAGAGTTTAGAAACCCGGAGATAGAGGAAGGCAAACAACTCTTCACCAACCCTGAAGAGATAGTCATCAAAAATTTAAAGGCCAACCATAACCTGATTATCAAATCAGCTGATAAATGGGGAGGCATTGCACTTATGAACAGAGATGACTACATTAGAGAGGCCATGAGAATTCCGGGGGGGGGGGTTAAAGATCACTATGAGGCAGGGGCGTAACTAGAAATCACTTGGCCCCCCTGTGAAACTTTGGATGGGGCCCCCTCCCGCCCGCATTCTGCACAGGTAAACTGTGAACCAATGTTAACCAATTGGCTAGTGCACACTTGAATGTGTTTTTCCCATGCAGATAAAAACAGACAGCAGTGAAAACACATACAGAAAACCGACAGACGAGTGTGCTCCCAGCCTCAGCTTATTACACTTACTCTGTCTTCCTCTGATGGAGCAGAACTCCAGCTCTGCATACGCCTCCAGAATCTCTACAGTACACAGCACTTGGGGAGGGGTAGAGAGGTTGGGCCTGGGCGCTGTACACAAGAGCCTGCTGCACACTGAATAGGGACTGTCTACAAATCTTTGTATGATTCATTAACAGTGGCTGCGCAGATACAGTCATTAGAACAATTGTGCAGAGAGCAGAAAGCTTTTTCTCTTCATGCCCTTAGTTGTCAGTCTCTCAGGGTGGGTAAAAGAACCCCCCCATGGGGCCCCTGTGGCTTCTGGGCCCCCCTGTGGCTGCATCCCTTGCAGGGTCCATTGTTATGCCCCTACTATGAGGACATCGATGATATGAGATGCGTAGAATCTCAGGTACGACAGGAAGCTTTTAACGAAAGGTTGGAGGTGTATGGTAGCCTCCTTGCCGGTAAGCCCGACCTGAGCTCGGGCTTGGAGAGATTAGCTGCAAGCGGTAAGCCGGAGCTCAGGTCGGGTTAGGGAATTCCCTGCTGCTTAGTCCCGCGCACGATCGCTGCTGCGCAGTGGGACTCCAGCATCTCCCCCGGCTCTCCCCGGCCTGTCCCAGTGTGTTGCTGGCCGCCGGGATCCCCATAGCCCCGCTCTTCTTCCGAGGACCCGGTGGCCAATCAGAGCGCAGCGTGATGTTACGGGGCGGGGGTGGGACAAAATCTTAAAGTGGCCCTGAAGAGTCGCACAGGGCAAAAAGCGATCTGCATGTGTTTTTTCATATATTCTTTATATATATATATATATATATATATATATATATATATGTATATACTGTGTATACATATATATATACTGTATATACAGTGGGTTGCAAAAGTATTCGGCCCCCTTGAAGTTTTCCACATTTTGTCACATTACTGCCACAAACATGCATCAATTTTATTGGAATTTCACCTGAAAGACCAATACAAAGTGGTGTACATGTGAGAAGTGGATCGAAAATCATACATCATTCCAAACATTTTTTACAAATAAATAACTGCAAAGTGGGGTGTGCGTAATTATTCGGCCCCCTGAGTCAATACTTTGTAGAACCACCTTTTGCTGCAATTACAGCTGCCAGTCTTTTAGGGTATGTCTCTACCAGCTTTTCACATCTAGAGACCGAAATCCTTGCCCATTCTTCTTTGCAAAACAGCTCCAGCTCAGTCAGATTAGATGGACAGCGTTTGTGAACAGCAGTTTTCAGATCTTGCCACAGATTCTCGATTGGACTTAGATCTGGACTTTGACTGGCCCATTCTAACACATAGATATGTTTTGTTTTAAACCAGTCCATTGTTTCCCTGGCTTTATGTTTAGGGTCATTGTCCTGCTGGAAGGTGAACCTCCGCCCCAGTCTCAAGTCTTTTGCAGTCTCCAAGAGATTTTCTTCCAAGTTTGCCCTGTATTTGGCTCCATCCATCTTCCCATCAACTCTGACCAGCTTCCCTGTCCCTGCTGAAGAGATGCACCCCCCGAGCATGATGCTGTCACCACCATATTTGACAGTGGGGATGGTGTGTTCAGAGTGATGTGCAGTGTTAGTTTTCTGCCACACATAGCGTTTTGCATTTTGGCCAAAAAGTTCCATTTTGATCTCATCTGACCAGAGCACCTTTTTCCACATGGTTGCTGTGTCCCCCACATGGCTTGTGGCAAACTGCAAACGGGACTTCTTATGCTTTCTGTTAACAATGCCTTTCCTCTTGCCACTCTTTCATAAAGGCTAACTTTGTACAGTGCATGACTAATAATTGTCCTATGGACAGAGTCTCCCACCTGAGCTGTAGATCTCTGCAGCTCATCCAGAGTCACCATGGGCCTCTTGACTGCATTTCTGATAAGCGCTCTCCTTGTTCGGCCTGTGAGTTTAGGTGGATGGCCTAGTCTTGTTAGGTGTACAGTTGTGCCATACTCCTTCCATTTCTGAATGATCGCTTGAACAGTGCTCCGTGGGATGTTCAAGGCTTTGGAAATCTTTTTGTAGCCTAAGCCTGCTTTAAATTTGTCAATAACTTTATCCCTGACCTGTCTTGTGTGTTCTTTGGACTTCACGGTGTTGTTACTCCCAATATTCTCTTAGACAACCTCTGAGGCCCTCATAGAGCAGCTGTATTTGTACTGACATTAGATTACACACAGGTACACTCTATTTAGTCATTAGCACTCATCAGGCAATGTCTATGGGCAACTGACTGCACTCAGATCAAAGGGGGCCGAATAATTATGCACACACCACTTTGCAGTTATTTATTTGTAAAAAACGTTTGGAATCATGTATGATTTTCGTTCCACCTCTTATGTGTACACCACTTTGTGTTGGTCTTTCATGTGGAATTCCAATAAAATTGATTTATGTTTGTGGCAGTAATATGACAAAATGTGGAAAACTTCAAGGGGGCCGAATACTTTTGCAACCCACTGTATATGTATATACTGTGTGTATATATATATATATATATATATATATATATATATATATATATATATATATATATATATCATACATTATTCCAAACATTTTTTACAAATCAATGTGGGGTGTGCATAATTATTCAGCCCCCTTTGGTCTGAGTGCAGTCAGTTGCCCATAGACATTGCCTGATGAGTGCTAATGACTAAATAGAGTGCACCTGTGTGTAATCTAATGTCAGTACAAATACAGCTGCTCTGTGACAGCATCAGAGGTTGTCTAAGAGAATATTGGGAGCAACAACACTATGAAGTCCAAACAACACACCAGACAGGTCAGGGATAAAGTTATTGAGAAATTTAAAGCAGGCTTAGGCTACAAAAAGATTTCCAAAGCCTTGAACATCCCATGGAGCACTGTTTAAGCGATCATTCAGAAATGGAAGGAGTATGGCACAACTGTAAACCTACCAAGACAAGGCCGTCCACCTAAATTCACAGGCCGACCAAGGAGAGCGCTGATCAGAAATGCAGTCAAGATGCCCATGGTGACTCTGGATGAGCTGCAGAGATCTACAGCTCAGGTGGGAGACTCTGTCCATAGGACAACTATTAGTCATACACTGCACAAAGTTGGCCTTTATAGAAGAGTGGGAAGAAGAAAGCCATTGTTAACCAAAAGCATAAGAAGTCCAGTTTGCAGTTTGCCACAAGCCATGTGGGGGACACAGCAAACATGTGGAAGAAGGTGCTCTGGTCAGATGAAACCAAAATGGAACTTTTTGACCAAAATGCAAAACGCCATGTTTGGCGGAAAACTAACACTGCACATCACTCTGAACACACCATCCCCACTGTCAAATATGGTGGTGGCAACATCATGCTCTGGGGGTGCTTCTCTTCAGCAGGGACAGGGAAGCTGGTCAGAGTTGATGGGAAGATGGATAGAGCCAAATACAGGGCAAACTTGGAAGAAAACCTCTTGTAGTCTGCAAAAGACTTGAGACTGCGGCGGAGGTTCACCTTCCAGCAGGACAACGACCCTAAACATAAAGCCAGGGCAACAATGGAATGGTTTAAAACAAAACATATCCATGTGTTAGAATGGCCCAGTCAAAGTCCAAATCTAAATCCAAATCTTCAAGCCCTCCACAGTCTATGAAGTCCATCTGAGTTTTCCGGGTCCCCTACATTTTTCTGCGTCCCCATCTAACGTCTGTGACCCAGCTGGGTCCCTAGCTGTGTGCCTGTGGCTGGGAGCATTCTGCACATGTGCAGTTCATAAAGACTTGTAACTGCGCATGCACTGAATGCTCTTGACCACAATAGCGCGTTTGAGGAGGGGCTTGCCCAGGAGAGCGCATGTAAAGTAGTGTGTAACTGTGTGCCATTTTAGGACTTAAGTTGGGGTGACAGCAGAGCCACGTAGAGGACCTGGAAGACTCAGAGGGACTTCATAGACTACAGAGGGCTGGATGGATTGATAAGACTGTGTGATCGGGCTTACAATGCACTGATAAAGACTAGAACATCCGAAACAGGCTGTACGCATGTTGGATCGCTGTGTTTCTGTAAAATTCATAAGCTAAATGCTTATTATACACTGGCAGTTCTAGATGTGTATCTGCCTTTCATGGGCATAAAGAGATGGTTTGCATATTTGAGAGAACCACAGTTGTTCCCTTAAAGCTGAATTATTGCAAATACCTTCTGTTTTAGGAAGTTTTTTTATTTTTAGAATGTTGTCTTTTTGTCTTTTTTAGCCCTTATACTTTCCTAGTGGTTCTGGGTCACTATGTGCTATCTGAGTATTCCTTAGAACCGATTCTCCCTGACCCTAAATTCTTTCTGCTAACAGACAACACAAAACACTAGAATTAAAATTGCTGTGAATTGTTCATATGTTGTGCAAAATGGTAACATGAAAGATGGCAACTCTTGTGAAGTCAAAAATACAGGCAGCAGAAATCAGATATGGAAAAAAATAAGGGGGACACACTATGTCAAGCATGTGTTACTTGAAGATGCTGATCATATACCATTTATTTGAAGTGTACTTTATCAGAAGGTGTTCTTTAAACAGTTTTGATACATGTTTAAGATTTAGGGCTTAGAGTTTAATTCAAGGCCATTTTGATATGGTGCAGAAGGATAAACCGGTCAGTAATTAAAATACATGACATTGTGAACATAGATCTTTGTTATGTGGCCAAAATGAGAAAACAAATTATATTTTAGAACAAAATCATCACCATAATGTAGAAAGTAGCCAAGAGTTCACAACTGCTTCTCTCTGTTCAGTTTTGTTCCACTTAATGCATATGAAGTTGTTTTACTGGTTTATCTCATAAGTAAAAGTATCCCAGTTTGATGAGTGAATTCACTTACATTTAGCGCTTTTAAAAGAGAAACCAAAGTAGTAATGCAATTTTGGAAACTTGAAGTTGATGCCTGAAAAAGAAAATGTTGTTTCCCAGATCCTTAACACTCTGTTTTGTATAAAATGCTGAATATCTGAACACTGGCTCATTTGCCTAAAGCATATTCTGCTCAAAGAAAATAGAAGTTAAATGAGCCTGAACTCATAGATCTTTGATGTAAGTACCTGACTTGCTGATCTTGTGTGGGTCATAGGCTGCCTGTTTAGCAATATCCCTTAATAGCCAGCTAATATGAGCAAGGTAATGCATTTCAAAACAAATGTGTCAAAAGCAAAGCAGACCAAGCCAAATCAGATTGCTAAGTGTTAGAACAAGTTATACAACATTTTCAGTAAACAAGGTATGTAAATGTACAATCCTAACATTTCTTTTAACTAAGCTTGTCTAAAAGGACTACTGAATTGAGAGATATGTGAAAGCTGCCATATTTTTTTTTTTTAAGCAATGCCAGTTACCTGCTTATCCTCCTGATCCTTTTTCTCTAATACGTTTAAGCATAGACCCTGAACAAGCATGCAGCAGATCAGGCATTTTTGTCAGATCTGACAGATTAGCTGTATGCTTGTCTCTGGTGTGATTCTGAGATTACTGCAGCCAAATAGACCAGAAGGGTTACTAGGCAACTGGTATTGTTTAAAAGGAAATAAATATGGCAGCCTTCATATACTTCTCATTGCAGTTATCCTTTAACCTTACACCTTACCTTACAACAGTGTTTCTAAAACCTGTCCTTGTGACTCCCCAACAGTGCATGTTATGCAGGCAACCTCACCTGTGTAAAGGTAGGGTAATTAGTGTCTTGGTTAGGTGGATTCTATGTAGCTTAGACACTAATTACCCCACCTGTGCTTAGGTGAGGGCCTGCAAGACATGCACCGTTGGGGAGTCACAAGGACAGGTTTGAGAAACACTGCCTTATATTAATTTTGCATCAAAATGTGTACTAGGGCTTATTTTCAGGGGATGTCTTATTTTTCCATAAACAACAATCTACATTTTACTCTTTTACTCTAAAAAATCTACATTTATTTGAACATAGTCATAGGGACAATTCAATTCACTTTTTCTCCTAAGTTTTCACCTAGAAGATGATTTTTCATCTTCCGTTTAACTTCTTCCCGACCGCCGCATTGAATATTTATGCCTCCATGCACAACGCTTCAGGAGCGGGTGCGTAAATATACATACTCACTTTGTTTATCTTGCCGTTCCCGATTGCCGTATCACAGAGCCGCCGATCCACCGACATCTCGCCGTCTGGTGATCAAGGAATGTGAACAGCTTGTTCTCAGACCCAATCACAGTGCCTGTAACGATTGAAAAGCTGTGTCTGCAAGACGCAGCTTTTCAATCATTAAAGTCCGATGTAAACAACATGTAAATAGTACTTCAGAGCACACAAAAGTTCATTGTTGTGCTGTCTTGTGGCCAAGAAGTAAAATGCACACTAACACTTCCTTACATACAATATACAATAAATACATTTATATTAATACATTTTAATAAAATTGTAACCCCTTACGCCCCTACCCTATACTTACCAAAATAAAACACTTGTAAAATAAAAATAAAAAAGTGACAACATTAAAAAAAACCCAAAACAAATAGTTACCCTATGGACTTTGTAATGTGCACAATGGCTTGCAAAAGTATTCGGCCCCCTTTCCACATTTCGTCACATTTCTGTTACAAACATGAATCAATTTTATTGGAATTCCACGTGAAAGACCAATACAAAGTGGTGTACATGTGAAAAGTGGAACGAAAATCATACATGATTCCAAACATTTTTTACAAATAAATAACAGCAAAGTGGGGTGTGAGTAATTATTCAGCCCCCTTTGGTCTGAGTGCAGTCAGTTGCCCATAGACATTGCCTGATGAGTGCTAATGACTAAATAGAGTGCACCTGTGTGTAATCTAATGTCAGTACAAATACAGCTGCTCTGTGATGGCCTCAGAGGCCAATACTCAAAATAAAATAATATGAAAATAAAATAAAATGCTGAAAAGTTATTTTAAAGTGAACCAGAGACGAAGCACCCATTTGAATTTTACCACACATATATATATATATGTAGGAACATTAGCGAAAACACCTACCTTGCTCTCTGTTTCATTCTCCACTGCTCAGCTTGCTTGTTACCATTGCTGATAAAATCCCCAACTGAGCATTCAGTCTGGCTTTGCTAAGGAATCATTATAGCTGAGTCTGTCTTCTCTGATGTCTTTTCAAGCCCAGGCCTGCCCCCTTCTGGCTCTGCTTTCCTGTTGTGTATAGTACTTGCAGCATCACAGAGGAGCTGCTGGTGTCTGCTAATGTAAGGGGTAATGGTGATTTCATTTTGCACACAGCCCACCAAATAATTTGCTTTTCTGATGAACTGTGTTTTGCATGAAGTTTTGGTAATAAAACACAAAAACCGGCACACCAGAGCGGCGCAAATACCAGGTATAGTATTTATTTTGTAAAAATCTATTGGGGGATATGTTTATTTTGTTCCAAAGTGTTTATCTCTGGTTTCCTTTAAAGAGAAGATGAAAATTATCTCCAAGAAGATAACTCAGGAGAAAAACTTAAACACATCTTGCTCTGTATGCCTTAACTTGAACAGAAATTGGGATTTTGTGGGATTCCAACTCACACATTGGAATTTCACAATTTTGAATTGAGAGTCAGAATTCATGGAATTCCCGCAACATTTTTTCATATTAAGAATTTTCAGAGTCGGAGTCAGGAAATAATAAGGATTCTAATTAATAGGTCTGCAGGTAGGAGGGACATGCCATCATTTTTATGTCTTCTGATAAATTTACATCGGATGTAGCTATTGGAATAAAACCCTAATCCTAACCTCAACCCCCATGGCACCTAACCTTAACTCCCCACGGTGGTGCCTAACTTTAGCCATAATATTCAGTGAGATTGTTGTAGCTGCAATTTTTGAAGGATATAACAGGCATTTGGCATGATTGTTGTAGCTGCTTTTATGTCAAAGATATAAATGGTATTCCGTGAGATCGGTGTAGCTAAAATTTTTAAAAGATATAACTGGTATTCTCTGATCATTGTAGCTACATTTCATGACAAAGATAAACAGTATTCACAATGATCTTTGTAGGTGTAATATTGTAAAGATATAACCGGTTTTTGGCTCAATCAATATAAATCAATATTTTGTGTAGTATGTAATAGCCACAACTAAAATGCAACAAATAATGAGGCCAAAATGTAGTTGTAAAAATATAGCCATTATTAAATTAAAGGCATATAGTGTAAGCGTAATTGTAGTAGCCGCAAATAAAATGAAACAATTTGGCAAAAATGTAGTTGTAAAAATATAGCTGTTATTATAATATGGGCATATAGTACGAGCGTAATTGAATTCAGGTCCTTCATTGCAACTGCAAACATTTCCATGCTATAGCCAATATAAACATTATATTGCTGATATAAAATAACAGGCACCCTTTTCACTACTTATAGCCATTAATCGTGGCAAATAACATTGAAATCTATGGTGGCACTTTTTTTACACAGATGGCTCAGACGCCCTTTTCAACTGATACCTCATTGGGACCAATGTAGGTTAAGTTGGGAAAAATTACCATTTTTAGATAATTATTCTACCACCAGGAAAGTGCTAAATTGTAGCAGCTTTAAAATGTTTCAGTTATTCTAAGTAGAGAGAGAAAACTAAGAAAATAAAGTTGTCGTAGGTCTATTGAAACATGTTCCTAGGTATTCATGGGCTGAAGTCAAGCACGTAAAAGAAAAAAGCTATCCTGGAGATAGTAGAACATTTTTAGAGGGTAATGTGGTGTTTAAATTCTCAGATTTAGCAAAACTCCCAAAGAAATTACTTACTTTGCTAAATCAATCAGATTCATAATTGGTTCTACAGAGGTTGGTTGTAGGAAATGAATAATATTAGGTCATCTGCATACAGATGCTATTTTTTAATGAGCTCATTTGACCTCAGTGTCTACAACAGAGCAATCTTTCCTAAGGGGTAATGCCAGATGTTGTACAGTGAAGATGTTAGGTACCACCAGAAACTTCGAAGAGTTGGAGTGCATCCTATTTACCTTAAATAGGTGATTTGGTCATTAATATAGGGATAATATCCTATACACTAAACCCTCTCTAAATGTTAATGTGAAAGGGTAGCCTCCAAAAAGCTTTCTCCTAAAACCCCAGACAAATAAAATTGCCCCTCTACAAAGAAACAGGTCAATCCTTTGTGGGGATAGCAGGATACATAGCAGATGCTTTGTTTCTTATTTCCATACCCTCTCGCAACCCCCTTGATAGACTTGACAAACTGAAAAAAAATAGTAAAATAAAAAAAAAAGAAAATATTAAAATTATATAAAGATAATAATTTAGAGCCAATGAAGCCGTGGAGCGAGATGTGATATATGGTGCTAACAACAGCTCTGCAAAATCAAAAAAGCAACAGAAATTGCTGAATTAGACATTAAAGCATGTTTGATGAAAAGCAATAGTAAGGGGACTTCTTTTGTGGCCTCCCGCTGAGAGTGAAGGCATTTCCTCCATGATCCTGCTGTAAATTCAGGATAGCTTCATTCATTTCCTTATAACAAACGGGAATATTTACAAGATTATTATTTAACTCTATTCTCTTGAGCTATTTTGTTTATCTTAAAGAAGAAAAGATGGATGACTGGTCTGACCAGAGGGCAAGACCAAGGTAGACATTTGGAGCTTAATCTAGGAGTCATCTGAAGATTAGAGAGGAACGTTGTCTGCTATGTGATTTATGAGTGGTTGAACAGTCAAAGTCATTAACCACTTCTCACCTAGACCTTGTTTTCCCCTTATAGACTAGAGCAGTTTTGAAGTTTCAGTTATGTCCCTAATTAATCAGAAACATATTATCACTACTTATGACACCAAGTGGTAAATACATTTTTTTAGAACAAATTACACTTTCGTTTAGTGCTTTTTCCCAAGAATTATTTTATTTTATATGCAATTTTAGTCTTTACCCATAATGAAAATAAAAGGAAAAGTCCTACTTCAAATAAAAAACACACATTATATTTGGCTTTTTATCCCATTTATTATAAAATGTAAATCGTGTTGCTGCTACAATATATGTTTTTTTTCTGCATTATGTACTTTTTCCTAGCACTGCAGTGATAAGAAGATAAAGGTCAAAGGGTAAAAATAAGGAATAAAAGACTTATAGAAAGTGTAATTAGTTGCTTTATGGGTGTGGTCTCTAAAGGGGCCAGGATTGTAGGAGGCATGTAAACAGTATTTCCATTGTAATGACCCCATGTTTAACTCCTGTTGTATCACCTATATTATGCTGCTATTAGATATAGAGATGGCCCGAACCTCCGATTTTAGGTTTGCGAACTGGGTTTACGAACTTCCACAAAAGTTCGGTCCGTGCGAACTTCCGCGCACTGCAATAGACTTCAATGGGGAGGTGAACTTTGAAAACTAGAAACACTTATGCTGGCCACAAAAGTGATGGAAAAGATGTTTCAAAGGGTCTAACATCTGAGTTTTTGCATGGATGAGTGGGATAGATGCCAAAAGTCCCAGGGAAAAATCTGGATTTGATGCAAAGCTGCGTTTTAAGAGCAGAAATCACACTGAATGCTAAATTGCAGGCCTAAAGTGCTTTAAAACATCTTGCATGTGTATACATCAATCAGGGAGTGTAATTAGACTACTGCTTCACACTGACACACCAAACTCACTGTGTAACGCACCGCAAGCAGCTGTTTGTGTTGTGATGGCCGTGCTGGACTGGTGCGCACCATGGCGAGCTAGCTTTTCCTCAGTGATATTAGGTACTGTCTGACTGCCTTATCAGCTTTCGATCTTTCTTTCTCTACCATTGTTAAAGCTTACATCTATTTTGTTTTAATTACATTTTCTGCTGGCTGTTCAGTACCTGTAACGAGAATCTGTTATGGAGGGCAAGTCTGTCATTGTAAGTGACCACGGGTAATGGCCGGGGAATCAGGGTTCGATTACGGTCGGGAGTGGGAGCCTGAGAACCGGTTACCACCACCACACATCCAAGTAAGGACCCATTTGCTGTATAAGTAATGTACCTGCCCTGACCGTGCTTTGCAGACCAGGCATCTGTGGTCAGATGGACCCTTGACCCAGCGCAAGACGAACCAAATCAAAAGCATTTGCCAAGAATGTGTTATGGAGGGCAAGTTTGCCATTCATTCAACTGTGTGAAACTTTCGATGGTACTTTCTCAGTAGCATGGTGACCACGGGTAATGGCCGGTGAATTTTGGTTCGATTCTGGTCCAGAGTGGGAGCCTAAGAAACAGCTACCACCCCCACACATCCAAGGAAGGCAGCAGGCACGCTGTGGGCAAAGGAGCAGGAACGGCTACCACACATCTAAGGAAGGCAGCAGGCATGGCATGCACGTCCCGAGGTAGTGACCAAAAATAACAATACAGGAGGACTTTCAAGGCCCTGCTGTATATGAGATGAATCAACTTTAAATCCTTTAACGAGAATCTGTTATGAAGGGCAAGTTTGCAATCCATTCAGGTGAAAGGTATGCACTGACTGCCAGGTATAATACAATGTGCAGTCAAAGATGCAGTGAAAGGTATACAGTGACTGCGGACAGCTGTTTGTGTAGTGACGGCCGTGCTGGACTGGTGTGTACCATGACGAGAATGCAGGTGATGGCGGCTTTCCAGCCAATATGGTTGCCGGGCTGAGGTAGCTGAATGACAGAACAGTGACTGTCCAGCTGATCAAATTTGGTCTGTCCACAATGAAGCAACGACCTTATTATCGTGGGTGTGCCCCCCCCCCCCGAGACACTCATATAGCCGGCGGTCATTGCTTCATTGTGATACGCAAGCCCCTTCACCGCGGCAAGGTAATGATCATGAAGGGTAATTGGCACATGTACATGCCTTTTGTTTTGTTGTTGCAGCTGCAGTGCAGCCAGAAAAATTAGGCAGGCATGTACACGCACCAGAACAATTATTATAGCGGCCGTTGCTAGCAGCGATCTTAAAAATTCAGGAATCCACCTGGAGTCCTGGACCCTGTTGGTGGTGGCGGATAAGGCAGTCAACCGGCCTGCGGGCAGAGATGCTGTGTGGTGAGCGACTTAGTCTTGGGGCAAGCAGTCACATGGCGTGCAGGCAGAGATGCTGTGTGTGGAGACTGACTTAGTCTTCGGGCAGGTCTGAGTGTGCTTTGCAGACTAGGCATCCATGGTCAGATGGACCCGTGACCCAACGCTGTGTGCCAGAGATGTCACCACTTGCCTTTCAACATCACGGTCCAGTTTAAGCATCACCTTTTTTGAGAATAGATTGCGGCCTGGTATCTTCCACTACGGTGTGTGGCTTTGCTTTTGTGTGCTGCTTTTACTCAGGTGGTCATCCCTTTCCAGTTTGTGCTTTGCAATCATGTGCCTTCATAAGGTAGTTGTCCCTACATGGGTCTTGGTCTTTCCACGGCTCAATTTTCGGTGGCAGAGAGTACAGATGGCATTGCTCTCATCTGAGGCAGACACAAAAAAAATTTCCACACCGCTGAGCCCTGGGGTGATGGCACTTTGGTGGTGGCGGCCACTTAAGTGGGGTGCCAGAATCAGAGCAGGAGGAGGAAGATATGTCACGCTTCTGTGCGGAAGCTGAGAAAGATGAGGTGTTCTGTGTTAAATAGTCAACTACGTCCTGAAAATATAGGGGGTTGATGGCACGTGCCTTCTTCTGAACACTGTGCTTTGGTCGAGGGCCGCACGAAATCACGACAGCGCAATCTGGAACAGACCTGCCAGGTGGCCTGCCTCTACCTTTTGTTTTGTCCATATTGGGGGGGATGAAGTGAAAGGTATTATTATTATTATTATTTAGTATTTATATAGCGCCGACATATTACGCAGCGCTGTACAGTGTATATATATCTTGTCACTAACTGTCCCTCAAAGGAGCTCACAATCTAATCCCTACCATTGCCATATGTCTATATTATGTAAGTACTGTAGTCTAGGGCCAATTTTAGGGGGAGCCAATTAACTTATCCGTATGTTTTTAGAATGTGGGAGGAAACTGGAGTGCCCGGAGGAAACCCACGCAGACACGGAGAGAACATACAAACTCTTTGCAGATAGTGCCCTGGCTAGGATTCGAACCAGGGACCCAGCGCTGCACTGACTTGACTAATACAATGTGCAGTCACACAGGTGCAGTTAACAGGTATGCACTGAGTGGTATATCACACTGCGTGCACTCACGTAGGTAGGTGGGTGCACTGAACACAACAGGTAGGTATATGCAGTGATGGGTATTACAAATGTGCGCCTGTCACACACATGTACCGTGAACAGGTACAGTGACTGGTGGTATTAAATATCACACTGCGTGCACTCAATAGAGATGGCCCGAACGGTTCGCCGGCTAACGGTTCCCGGTGAACTTCCAGGGTTCGCGATCGCGGAGAACCGCAAACTTTTCCGGAAGTTCAGTTCGCCCCCATAGTGCACCATTAAAGCCAACTCTGACCCTCTACATCACAGTCAGCAGGCACATTGTAGCCAATCAGGCTGCACTCCCCCCTGGAGCCACTCCCCCACTATATAAAAGGCAGGTAGCGCCGGCCATATTACTCACTCTTGTGCCAGCGGAGAAACAACTTGCCGGTGAGACGCTTGATATGTGATAGCCTGACTCGCTGGAATTCGACCCTGGTCATGTTCTCTCGCTTGCTAGAACAGGAGAAAGCCGTCACCCAGTACCGGTACAATTTCAGTTGAAGGACACAATCTGGGGAGATGGGGATGTTCTGGCCCCCGAACTGGACACTGATGCAAAATGCATGCAGGCTCATGCAGCCGTTTGAGGAGGTGACCAACCTGGTGAGTCGCAGTGAAGGCACCATCAGCGACTTGTTCCCGTTCGCTTACTTCCTGGAGCGTGCCGTGCGTAGAGTGGTGGATGAAGCTGTGGAGGAGCGTGAAGAGGAACAGTTATGGCAGGAACAGTTGTGGGAGCAATTTACATCAGAATCAGATGTTTCCTCAACACCTGCGGCAGCACAGAGGGGGGAGGAGGAGGAAGAATCATGTGGGGAAGAGGAGTCAGACTCAGATGGTAAGGAAGGTGTTTCTTTGGAGGAGGAGGAAGCGGTGGCAGAAGAACAACCGCAGCAGGCGTCGCAGGGGACTTGTGCTGCTCGACGTTCCCGTGGTATTGTTCATGGCTGGGAGGAGGAGAAGGACTTACCTGACATCACTGAGGAAGAGCAAGAGGAGATGGAGAGTACGTCTGGATCCAACTATGTGCAGATGGCGTCTTTCATGCTATCCAGCCTGTTGAGGGACCCCCGTATAAAAAAAACTCAACGGGAATAAGCTGTACTGGGTGGCCACGCTACTAGACCCTTAGTATAG
Organism: Hyperolius riggenbachi; assembly: GCF_040937935.1. Lineage (NCBI taxonomy): Eukaryota > Metazoa > Chordata > Amphibia > Anura > Hyperoliidae > Hyperolius > Hyperolius riggenbachi. The sequence goes on along the minus strand of NC_090652.1, from coordinate 130,610,374 downwards.
GCACAAAGTGGTGGACATGTTACCAACTTACCAGAAGGCAGAAAGGATGCAGCACATGCAGAACAAGCTGGCAAGTATGCTTTAAAATGCGTTTAAGGATGATGTCAAAGCACAACGCAATAAAGGTACCACTGCCAGTAATCCTCCCCCATGACCACGCAGGCAAGGACAGGACGCTCCATCGATCTCATGGTGATGTTGGACATGCAGACATTCTTTAGTCCAACACCTCCCCTTAGCGCTTCCGGATCCACCCTCCACCAGCGCCTGGATCGGCAGGTAGCCGACTACCTGGCCTTAAGTGTGGATGTAGACACTGTGAGCAGTGAGCACTGTGAACCCTTGGACTACTGGGTGCGCAGGCTTGACCTGTGGCCAGAGCTGTCACAATTTGCCATCCAACTTCTGTCTTGCCCTGCCTCAAGCGTCCTGTCAGAAAGGACCTTCAGCACAGCTGGAGGCATTGTCACTGATAAGAGAAGTCGCCTAAGTCACAAAAGTGTTCAGTACCTCACCTTTATCAAAATGAATTAGGCATGGATCCCAGAGGGCTACTGCCTGCCCCAAGACTAAGTCGCTCCCCACACAGCATCTCTGCCTGCAGGCCGCTTGCCTTCTCCGCCACCACCAACAGGGTCCAGGACTCCAGGCCAATTCCTGAATTTTTAAGGCAGCTGTAGTATAGTGGCCGCTATACTAATTTTGCTGGTGCATGTACATGCTTGCCTAATTTTTCTGGCTGCACTGCAGCTGCAACAACAAAACAAAAGGCATGTACATGAGCCCATTCCCCTTCGTGATCATTACCTTGCTGCAGTGAAGGGGCTTGCGGGGCTTGAACGCCGGCTATATGAGTGTCTCAGGGGGAGGGGTTACACCAAAGATAATAAAGTCGTTGCTTCATTGTGGACAGACCAAATTTGATCAGCTTGACAGTCACTGTTGTTCTATCATTGAGCTACCACAGCCCGGCGACCATATGGGCTTATAAACCGCCACGGCCTGCACTCTCGCCATGGTGTGCACCAGTCCAGCATGGCCGCCACTACACAAACAGCTGTTTGCGGTGCGTTGCACAGTGAGTTTGATGTGTCAGTGTGAAGCAGTACTCTAATTACACTGCCTGATCCATGTATACACATGCAAGATGTTTTAAAGCACTTTAGGCATGCAATTTAGCATTCAATGTGATTTCGGCCCTTAAAACGCTGCTTTGCGTCAAATCCAGATTTTTCCCCGGGACTTTTGGCGTCTATCCCACTCCGCCATGCCCCTCTCCAGGTGTTAGACCCCTTGAAACATCTTTTCCATCACTTTTGTGGCCAGCATAAACTTTTTCTAGTTTTTCAAGTTCGCCTCCCCATTGAAGTCTATTGCGGTTCGCGGAGGTTCACGCAAAACAAACTTTTTGCGGAAGTTTGCAAACCTGGTTCGCAAACCGAAAATTGAAGGTTCGGGCCATCTCTAGCACTCACATAGGTAGGCGGGTGCACTGTGAACAACAGGTAGGTATATGCAGTGATGGGTGTTATAATGTGCACCTGTCCCACACAGACAGGTACTGGACAGGCACAGTGACACTGCGTGTGCTCACGTAGGTATGTGGGTGCACTGAAGTGAGCAACAGGTAGGTATATGCAGTGATGGGTATTACAATGTGCACCTGTCACACACAGACAGGTACCGGACAGGCACAGTGACACTGCGTGCGCTCACGTAGGTAGGTGGGTGCACTGTGAACAACAGGTAGGTATATGCAGTGATGGGTATTACAATGTGCACCTGTCACACACACAGGTAGTCACTGAATGTGCTGGGCCAGGCAGTGGCACACACAGTAGGAATTATCAAGGCTGTCTATGCAACACAAGTGTCTGTGGGACACACACACACACACAAAAAAAAAGATCACAAAAACAAGATTAGCTCTCAAAAGAGCTGTTGAGGGGTGCTTTTTTAGCAATAAAAATCAGCAAGGAGCAAGCTAAGAAGCCAACAAGAGCCTAACTAAGCTTTCCCTATAGGCCTCTGCACAGCAGCTCTCCCTTCTCTAATTACTGCAGGCACACGAGTGAGTCCAATGCCTGACGCTGCCTGCCTTTTATAGGGGGGGGGGGGCTCCAGGAGGGAGTGTAGCCTAATTGGCTACAATGTGCCTGCTGACTGTGATGTAGAGGGTCAAAGTTGACCCTAATGATGCACTATGGGGGTGAATCAAACTTCCGGAAAAATTTGTGGTTCTCCGCGAACACGAACCACCAAAATTCGCAGGGAACCGTTCACCGGCGAACCGTTCGGGCCATCTCTAATTAGATATCCCCTTTCTATGAATCTCCTTTTAGTTCCCCCATTAAAGATGGCTGTCATTTATAGTGTCCCCTTTGTTGTCCGTCTTTATATTGACCCCTGTACAATGCATTCCTTATGGATGTCCTGTGTTGTGTCCCCTTTAATTTTCCATGGTGGTCTAGTGGTCTCCCTCCCCCTTATAGCTTTCTCTGGTGGTCTAATAGTGAATCCCCTACAGTTTGCCCTAGAGATTTAGTAGTCCCCACATTTTCTTCTGGATTTTGCTGGGAGGTATTGGTCCCCCTTCCCATTATATAGTTTTGTCCTGTAGTTTTTTTTTTTTTTTGGCTTATAGAAAATTTTCGACCTGGACGTAGGCTATCTGGTTTGCTCCCAATATACTCCTTTTTTGGTTAATTTAAGGGTTCACTGATTTCTAGATATGTAGACTTTACACAGTGGAGCAAAAGGAATGATAATTACTGATAATGATTATGATATATATGTATTACAATATATAAATATATATATTTATTAACCAAGTCACCCCAAAGGGGTTTTTACCCTAACGGACAAGAGCGATTTTCACCTTTCAGTGGCCATCCCTTTCATTTGCCAATAGCTTAATCACTACTAATCACAATGAAATGATCTATATCTTGGTTTTTTTCGCCACCAATTAGGCTTTTTGGTGTTGATATTTGTTTTCAGCAATTACTTTATTTTCCATGCACATTTTAAAGGGAAAAACAAGGGGGAAAAATGAAAAAATACACTATTTCTCCAATTTCATCCCCTATAGTTTGAATATAAACACTGCTACTGTACATAAACCCCACACATTATTTGCCTATTTGTCCTGGTAATCACAATATTTTAGTTATGTCTCTAGTACAAAGTATGGTGACAATATATTATTTGGAAATAAAGGTGTATTTTTTTCAATGGTGTTTTTTTTTTTATACTAATCCCACGTGCACACGTGCGGGAACACTCATGCACGTGCGGGAGCATGCACGTGCACACGCACAGAGGCAGCAGCACTGTTTGACGGTTTATTACGCCTGCTTGTCATTAAGTGGATAAACATACTTTTTTTGCTTTACCAGAAAAAGCTAGCAGGTAGACAGGAGATGGAACTTATAGTGGTCAGTCAGTGGCAGGAAATCTGCAAGATGTTTGCAACTTTATAGCCAGAGACTATATTTGCCCTCCTTACTGCCAGAACTTCAGAAATTTCTCTTCTTGGCTACTTTTTTGTACCCATCTGTTGTTTTAACCATCAACATAGGTTGACAGTGCATAATGCTGCAGTGGACGGATCCCTATACCCAGAAATTCTTGGGGTCTGTATGGTGGGGGGAATCTATTTTAAAGCACTTTGGTGGGCAAACAGATATGTAAGTTGTGTTCAAAAAGTTTTAAAGGGCGGCTAAGACATGCTGAATTTCTGTTCAAGTGTGTATCTCATCTGTCAATTTCCTATAGGCATAATCACACGACAAGAGGTATTTTGCATTAAAATTTGTTTGCCCTGCTTGATTTGATTTTTTTGCTCTAAGAAGTGTAGGTAATTAATTTTAGACTCAGTATATTTGGTTTTACTTTAAAGGCTCATACACACATTCAACTTTTCCGCCTAACTATCGCTCCAATTTGGTGTCTTGTACAGTAGTTGAGCGTGTGTATGCGCAATAAACGACTAGATGACAAACTGATAATGGGTGATTCTCCCGATCCAACTGGCAGATCAATTGGCCAACTAAACTGCAGGTTGGCCACATGTGTACACATGTTATTTGAACGACTTGTTGTTTTCTGAATGCGGATATGGTGTGCACGAAGTATTTAAATGAGTTGGTTGTTTCGTTGGTCAGCGCGTGTGTACGTGCTGGTCGTGCAAATAACAAGTCATGCAGTTCATCATGCTGGGTGGTGGGTCGTCCATTAAAGAGAACCTGTTTCAAAAAAAAGTTCCCCTGGGGGGTACTCATCTCGGGAGGGGGAAGCCTCAGGGTTTCAATGAGGCTTCCCCCTCCCCTGTAGCTGCAGGCATTTCAGCGCTGGCTCCCCCGACGTGTCCCGGAATCTTCCCTCGACAAGCCTGACAAGCTCTGATTTACTTATCTTTTCTGGCTCCAGCGGGGGCGCTATTGCGGCTTTCCGCACGGAGATAGGCGAAAATAGCCGGTCAGGTCCGCTCTACTGCGCAGGCAACTTGCGCAGTAGAGTGGTCCGCCAGCGATCGGCTATTTCCGCCTATCTCCGAGGCGGAGAGCCGATACTGCGTCTACGCTGGAGTCGGGAAGGTAAATATTTACATCCCTGCTGCTCTGGGATCTTTATCTCCGCCATAGTGGGACCGAGGAGGACGGAGGAAGCCTCAATAGGATCCGAAGGCTTCCACCACCCCAGGTGAGTACCCCTAAGGGGAGGTTTTTCTCAATACAGGTTTTCTTTAAGTTGCACATGTATGAGTCTTAACTACTTGAGGACCACGGTCTTAAACCCCCCTAGTGACAGGCTATTTTTTTACAACTTAGCACACAAGTGATTCCCCCACCCCCTTTTCTGCCCACTTCTGCCCACCAACAGAGATTTCTGTTGGTGGGCTATGATCGCTCCCACAATGTTTATTTTTTTTCTATATTTTTTTTTATCTCTCCCTCCCTCTCCCCGCCTACCAATCAGCGCGATCGGCTGTCATAAGCTGAAGCATAGGTGAATTGCTTCACTGCCGCCCGGGGGGACAGCCATGTCTTACGACTGTCCCCAGTACAGTGCTGCCATAGATCGCAGCGCTGTACAGAGTAAATAGTCCAACAGTCTCTTAGTGGCGATCTGATCTGCGGCTGGGAGAATGATGACGGAGCGGAGATGTGCGTGCATAGGCACGCAACCTCCTGCAAAACCCTGCCCCAGGACTTCACGCCAATTGGCATGGAGTGGTCCCGGGGCTGCCGCCGCGTTCATGCCAATAGGTGTTACACGGACGACAAGAGGTTAAAACAGACCTGAAAATTCACAACGTATTGTTTAAAAATGTGGCAAAATATTAACTAGAACACATTGTAAACATTTGAAAAGAGCCCAAGGTGGGCTCATATAATTAAAAAAATGGTTTTGAGCAGGGGATCCCTCGCCTCCCATTACTAGTGTTGGGCGAACAGTGTTCGCCACTGTTCGGGTTCTGCAGAACATCACCCTGTTCGGGTGATGTTCGAGTTCGGCCGAACACCTGACGGTGCTCGGCCAAACCGTTCGGCCACATGGCCGAACTAAGAGTGCATGGCCGAACGTTCCCCGAACGTTCGGCTAGCGCTGTGATTGGCCGAACGGGTCACGTGGTTCGGACCCGAACGCGCTCTGATTGGCCGAACTGTCACGTGGTTCGGGTAAATAAATACCCGAACCACGTCATATCTCCGCCATTTGTCTGTGGGTTTAGCTTTGGGTAGGCAGGCAGGGTAGTTCGCGCTCCAGCCACGCTAGCCAGGGTCCCCCCTGTCATTGTGTCGCTGCTGGGAACAGTAGTACACCGCTCGCTCAGCCACACTATATAGCATTCTGTTTACTGCCACTCTGTGTACCTCGCTCAGCCACATTATATAGCATTCTGTTCACTCTTCTGTGTCTGCTGGGAATAGTGGTACACCGCTCGCTCAGCCACACTATATAGCATTCTGTTTACTGTTCTGTGTCTGCTGGGAATAGTGGTACACCGCTCGCTCAGCCACACTATATAGCATTCTGTTTACTGTTCTGTGTCTGCTGGGAATAGTGGTACACCGCTCGCTCAGCCACACTATATAGCATTCTGTTTACTGTTCTGTGTCTGCTGGGAATAGTGGTACACCGCTCGCTCAGCCACACTATATAGCATTCTGTTCACTGTTCTGTGTCTGCTGGGAATAGTGGTACACCGCTCGCTCAGCCACACTATATAGCATTCTGTTTACTGTTCTGTGTCTGCTGGGAATAGTGGTACACCACTCGCTCAGCCACACTATATAGCATTCTGTTTACTGCCACTCTGTGTACCTCGCTCAGCCACATTATATAGCATTCTGTTCACTGTTCTGTGTCTGCTGGGAATAGTGGTACACCGCTCGCTCAGCCACACTATATAGCATTCTGTTTACTGTTCTGTGTCTGCTGGGAATAGTGGTACACCGCTCGCTCAGCCACACTATATAGCATTCTGTTTACTGTTCTGTGTCTGCTGGGAATAGTGGTACACCGCTCGCTCAGCCACACTATATAGCATTCTGTTTACTGTTCTGTGTCTGCTGGGAATAGTAGTACACCGCTCGCTCAGCCACACTATATAGCATTCTGTTTACTGCCACTCTGTGTACCTCGCTCAGCCACATTATATAGCATTCTGTTCACTGTTCTGTGTCTGCTGGGAATAGTGGTACACCACTCGCTCAGCCACACTATATAGCATTCTGTTTACTGCCACTCTGTGTACCTCGCTCAGCCACATTATATAGCATTCTGTTCACTGTTCTGTGTCTGCTGGGAATAGTGGTACACCGCTCGCTCAGCCACACTATATAGCATTCTGTTTACTGTTCTGTGTCTGCTGGGAATAGTGGTACACCGCTCGCTCAGCCACACTATATAGCATTCTGTTTACTGTTCTGTGTCTGCTGGGAATAGTGGTACACCGCTCGCTCAGCCACACTATATAGCATTCTGTTTACTGTTCTGTGTCTGCTGGGAATAGTAGTACACCGCTCGCTCAGCCACACTATATAGCATTCTGTTTATTGTTCTGTGTCTGCTGGGAATAGTAGTACACCGCTCACCCGCCACTGTATAGCATTGTGCTCTGTGTCGCTGCTGGGAATAGTGGTACACCGCTCACCCGTCACTGTATAGCATTGTGCTCTGTGTCGCTGCTGGGAATAGTGGTACTGTATAGCATTTCTGTACTGCCACTGTACTGCTACCAGTCAGCGTGTACTGTAAGGATAAGTGAAATGAGGAAGAAATCCGGTGAAAGAGGGAGGGGCAAGGGAAGAGGTGTTTCCCCTGACGGTTCACGTACAGGCCACAGGGGAGCACCCAAGAAAACCCACTCAATACCGCCCATGTTGTCCAGGACAACAACCCTCACAAATCCAAAAGAACAGGACCAGATAATTACTTGGATGACCTCTCAAGCGTCCAGCAGTGGGTTAAGCAGCACCAGCACATCACGCACGAGGTCCGAGTCCTCAGCCAGTTACAAGGAGCCAGTGGGCACAAAGCTGACACAACCGGCAGCGACACCACGCACACAACTGCCAGATAACCAGTCCGATGAATTACCTCAGGACACAATGGGGTATTCGCAGGAGCTATTCCCAGCCCAACAAACTTCCACCTTTCAAAGGTCAATGGAGGAACAGCCAGAAATGTTGTGCCTGGATTCACAACCGTTAACTGTGGGAAATGCACCGCGCACTGAAATACAAGGCGAGTCCGAGGAGGACTCGGAAACCCAAATCCCAGAGCAATTTGGGCAGGAGGGGTTGCAATTGCAGGAGGTCGGCCGACAAGATCTGGAAGACGACGTTGGAGTGTGCTGCGCAGAGGTTGTTGTGGGGAGCTCTACTCCACGGCGGCGGCCCACAATGACATATGACGAGTTTGAGGAGATGGAAGAGGAGGGTATGGACAATGTGGACAGAGACCCAGATTTTGTTTGTGAACGAGAACATCGCCGTCGTAGCAGCAGCACAGATGAGTCTGTTGAAGAACCCACTGCTGCACGAGTTCGCCTTGTGCCACAAGGTAGGCGGCGCGCAATTTCAGGCACCACAAGCGTGGAAGTTTAAGTGAGAGGCAAAAGAGGAGCAAACAGAAATCGCCAGCAAGGAGGCAGGTGCTCCAAAGTCTGGGCTTTCTTTGAAGACTGCACTGAGGATGTTACCATGGCGATTTGCAAGGTGTGCAAGACCCGCCTGAGCAGGGGGAAAAGTATTAACAACCTCTCCACCACCAGCATGAGCCGTCACATGCTATCCAAACATCCCACTCTGTGGGCAAACGCGTCAGGACAGGGTACCAGCAACAACACTGCCTCCCTTGGGTTCACCAGACTCACCACCAGACCCGCCTCAGCAGCAGCAGTAGCCCAGCCATTGCGTGGTTCACAACATTCACAAACATCAGACGACGCTGACACTGTCACTTTCCGGAGTAGTGCTCTTGAGGTCTCCCAGTGTTCATCAAACACAACAACCAACAGCCCTTCCGTGTGCAGCGCTACGGTTCAGTTGTCTGTGTCGGAGATGTTTGAGCGCAAGAGGAAATTGCCAGCAAATGACCCCCGGGCCGTGGCAGTAACAGCCAGCATAGCCAAGCTTCTGGCCTGCGAAATGCTGCCATATCGAGTGGTGGAGACAAACAGCTTCAAGGGCATGATGTCAGTGGCCATCCCACGTTACGTGGTTCCCAGCCGCTACCACTTTGCGCGCTCTGCAGTGCCTGAGTTGCATGAGCACGTGGTCAGCAAAATAACCCGAAGCTTGAAGAATGCCGTTGCCTGCAAGGTTCACCTCACCACTGACACCTGGACGAGTGCGTTCGGCCAGGGTCGATACATCTCCCTTACCGCGCACTGGGTGAACCTTGTGGAGCCTGGCAGCGATTCCTCACCTGCTACGGCACGGGTGTTGCCCACGCCACAAACAGCTGCACCGCCGTCCCTCCCACTGGATAACAACAGCAGCACCTACCTCTCTGACTCCTTCTCCTCCAACGCATCTCAAAGCTGTACCTCATCCGGAAACGCTAACCCAGCAGCAGTAGGATCGTGGAAGCAGTGCAGCACAGCTGTTGGCATGCGTCAGCAAGCGTTGCTGAAGCTAATCTGCCTTGGGGATAAGCAGCACACAGGGGAGGAAATTTGGAGGGGAATAAAGGAACAGACGGATTTGTGGCTGGCACCGCTGGACCTGAAACCGGGCATGGTTGTGTGTGATAATGGGAGTAATCTCATTCGCGCTTTAAGGTTGGCTAAGCTGACACACATCCCTTGCCTGGCGCACGTGATGAACCTAGTAGTTCAGCGGTTCCTGAGGACATACCCAGGCGTGGACGATCTTCTGTTGAAGGTGCGTCGAGTGGCCAAACATTGTAGAAATTCCAGTACTGCTTCGGGGGCACTCGCCAAGATGCAGGAGCGCTTCAATCTCCCCCACCATCGCTTGCTGTGTGATGTCCCTACGCGCTGGAATTCTACTCTGCACATGCTAGCCCGCTTTTGCAAGCAGAAGAGTGCAGTGGTCCAGTACATGACGGCGCAGTACCGAGGTGCATCCGGCCAGCTGCCAAGCTTCTGTGGATCCGATTGGGCCAACATGTTGGACCTCTGCCAAGTCCTCCAAAATTTTGAGCAATCCACGTTGCTTGTGAGCAGTGACAACTCTTCAGTCAGCATTACCATACCACTGCTGTGTTTACTGAAGAGGTCGATGTTAAAAATCAAGGAAACAGCTGTCATGATGCAACTGGGGGAATCTGAAGGAGAAAACGATCAGCGTGATGGTACCAACATCAGGCCATCCGCCTCAGGGAACGCTGGCCCCAGCAGCTATGACGAAGAAGAGGAGGAGGAACAGCTGGAGTTGGAGCAGGAATTTCATGCCACCACTGACGAGGGCCAGAGCGGTGCACGTTGGACTTCCACAATTCAACGCGAATGGTCAGCAGAAGCAGACCAGGAGGAAGGTGACGACTATGATGCATCACAACAACTATCACAACGCTCACAAGAGGATGATGAGGATTCTGGTAGGACTCTGGCACACATGGCTCAATTCATGCTAGACTGCATTGAACGTGACCCACGCATTGTGCGCATTCTGGACAACACCAATTACTGGGTTTATACCCTTCTGGATCCACGGTACAAACACAATGTTCCAAAACTGCTTGAAGAAAGAGTCAGACAGGTCAAAATGGAAGAATACCAGCAGGCCCTTGGTGGAGACTTTAGAGAGGAGATTGACATCCTCCCCCTCCTCTAGCCAGTTGTACGCAGACAGACTGACTTCCACAAACCCAGGACGACCAGGAGGGCAGCAAACAACGCAAGCCGCAGCTAGTACCCAAAAGGGAACGGTATTGGCAGTGTCCTTGGAGTGGGAAAATTTTCTGACACCCATGCAGCAGCAGCCCACTGAACAGCAAGCGTGCAGATCCACCTCCAACACCGATCGCCTGGAGAAGATGGTCAAGGACTACATGTCAGATGACGTAGCTGTGTCGAACAATCCATCTGCACCCTTCAACTATTGGGTATCGAAGCTAGACACCTGGCACGAACTGGCAATGTACGCAATAGAGGTGCTGGCTTGCCCGGCAGCCAGCGTTATGTCGGAACGCTGTTTCAGTGCTGCCGGAGGCATCGTCACAGATCGGCGTATCCGCCTCTCTACAGAAAATGCAGACCGTCTGACTCAAATTAAAATGAATCAATCCTGGATTGGAAATGACTACGCAACACTCCAGGACCCCAACCAAGTAACATGACCAATGAACATCTGGGATGGTGTAGCGTTTCCGGTCCCTGTTTATTGAACCTCTCATCTGTATTACATTTATGACTGCATGGCGGCAAAAAGCATTGCTGCTATATCCGCACGCTTTTTGTCCTCATGCAAAGCCTGGGTTGTTGTGTCTCAAAAACCGTGGCCTTCTCCTCCTGCGCCTGCTCCTGTTCCATCACGTCTGCTGCTGCTGGGTTAGCGTTGCCGCGTGGTCCCTGTTTATTGAACCACTTATCTTTATTACATTTATGACTGCATGGCGGTACAAAGCATGCTATCCGCACGCTTCTTGCCCTCATGCAAGGCCTGGGTTGTTGTGTCTCACAAAGCGTGGCCTTCTCCTCCTGCGCCTCCTCCTGTTCCATCACGTCTGCTGCTGCTGGGTTAGCGTTGCCGCGTGGTCCCTGTTTATTGAACCACTTATCTTTATTACATTTATGACTGCATGGCGGTACAAAGCATGCTATCCGCACGCTTCTTGCCCTCATGCAAGGCCTGGGTTGTTGTGTCTCACAAAGCGTGGCCTTCTCCTCCTGCGCCTCCTCCTGTTCCATCACGTCTGCTGCTGCTGGGTTAGCGTTGCCGCGTGGTCCCTGTTTATTGAACCACTTATCTTTATTACATTTATGACTGCATGGCGGTACAAAGCATGCTATCCGCACGCTTCTTGCCCTCATGCAAGGCCTGGGTTGTTGTGTCTCACAAAGCGTGGCCTTCTCCTCCTGCGCCTCCTCCTGTTCCATCACGTCTGCTGCTGCTGGGTTAGCGTTGCCGCGTGGTCCCTGTTTATTGAACCACTTATCTTTATTACATTTATGACTGCATGGCGGTAAAAAGCATGCTATCCGCACGCTTTTTGTCCTCATGCAAGGCCTGGGTTGTTGTGTCTCACAAAGCGTGGCCTTCTCCTCCTGCGCCTCCTCCTGTTCCATCACGTGTGCTGCTGCTGCTGCTGCTGGGTTAGCGTTGCCGGTCCCTGTTTATGGAACCTCTTATCTTTATTACATTTATGACTGCATGGCGGTACAAAGCATGCTATCCGCACGCTTCTTGCCCTCATGCAAGGCCGGGGTTGTTGTGTCTCACAAAGCGTGGCCTTCTCCTCCTGCGCCTCCTCCTGTTCCATCACGTGTGCTGCTGCTGGGTTAGCGTTACCGGTCCCTTTTCCTGGAACCTCTTATATGTATTACATTTATGACTGCATGCCGACAAAAAACATGTTACCTGTGCAAAGAAAACAGACATTTCCCGCATTTAAAAGACAGTTTTCCCTTTGAAACTTTAAAATCGATTTTCTCAAAAACTATAAGCTCTTTTTGCTAATTTTTTTTTCCTCTTGTACCCACTCCCAAGGTTCACATACCCTGTAAATTTGGGGTATGTAGCATGTAAGGAGGCTTTACAAACCACAAAAGTTCGTGTCCCCATTGACTTCCATTATGTTCGGAGTTCGGGTCGAACACCCGAACATCGCGGCCATGTTCGGCCTGTTCGGCCCGAACCCGAACATCTAGATGTTCGCCCAACACTACCCATTACCCCCCGAGAGAGCGACTGTAGCGCAGCGGTGGGAGGGCAGAGATCGGTGGTGGAGGGACACAGAGAGGTGTGCCATGAGGCAGAAAACATGCCTCTGTGTCCCTTCTGCCCCCCTGCCACATGCCTAAGGTTCTCTTTAATGACTGCCTGAAAGGAAATCTAAATGAAATTAGCCAAATAATGTTTAGATTTATTCTGATGTGCCAGCAAATCTTTATTGTCTAACGCGCGGACAAATAACACAGAGCTGCAAAGTTGGTTGCCATATATCAGGCTCTGCAGTGTTGCAGAGCTGAATGAATCATACCATTGACTGACCAGAATTACAGGGCTGTAGCAACACTACTGCACATACTGTATATCAATTTTGAATGAGTATATATAGCTTTCCTTGGAAGTTTTCTATAAAATGATCCAGATCCTTAGACATGAACCAGGCAAACGTATTGTCTTCTGTGATCAAATCTCAGAATATGTGAATTAATTTACCCATCTCTGTTTTTGTGTTGATTTAACATATGAGAGTGTATTTGTCTGGAGCATAAGCTTTTCCGTAAACTGAAATAGCTATATTTCTGTAGCTTATGAAGTTAACAGTTTGGTTGCTTAGCAACAATAGCTGTTTCTGTTTTGTAACATTGAACATGCAATGATAGTTTCTTAGTAACCATAATTATGCACATCTGTAACTGCAACCACCAAGCAGAGGATTTGTAAATTGCTTAGCAACCATGATGGCACAATATAAAATTCTACAAAGAATAATAAACAAGGCAAACACAATGCTATAGCTGAACCTTGGGCTCAATAAAACTGAGCTAGGAATAATTATTTTGCCCCATCCTATATAGCTACTTACTTCATGGATTGATTTGCAATGCTGCTTTCTCAATCAACTGGGTCAAATAAATACTTTTAGGTTAATATACAACTTCTGGTGCTCTTTCTTCGTCCTTCCTGTTCAGTGAAAAAGGTTGATGTGCACCTGATGTGCACCCTGATGACTTGCAGAGCCAGTAGGGAAAGTGAGCTCAAGACCAAACATTGCTAATCCAGAGATTCCATGATCAAAATTGTACCATAGACGTAATGGTATTTGGACAGTTCTGTTTATTTAGGAGGTAGTGATGAGTGGAAGATGAGATTTGGCGAGGGTCCCCTCCTGTCTCAAAAAGTCTACAATTATTCCAGTCCCCAAGAAACCGGGAAACACTGATCACAATAACTTCAGACCTGTAGCCCTCACACCCATCATCATGAAGGTCTTTGAGCGACTGGTCCTTGCATTCCTTAAGAGCTCCACCAATGCCCTCCCTCCTAGACCACCATCAATTTGCATACAGAGCAAATAGGTCAGTCGAGGATGCTATCAACATCAGCCTGGCATACATCACGGAGCATCTCGACAACCCTGACTCCTACGCTAGGCTATTGTTCTTGGACTTTAGCTCGGCCTTCAACACAATTCGGCCAGACATTCTGCTCGGCAACCTCACGCAACTCGGGATCGACGCATACCTTTGCAGGTGGGTAGGGTACTTCCTCTCAAACAGAACACAACGGGTTAAGCTCGGGGACTGCTCCTCCAGCGTGAGAACCACCAACACAGGGTTACCACAGGGGTGTGTTCTGCCCCCACTCTTGTTTTCCCTCTACACCAACAACTGCATCTCAAATCCTGACTCCGTTAAGGTCATCAAATTTGCTGACGATACAACCATTATCAGCCTCATTAGCAGGAAGCAGGAGCAGGCCTACCACAGCGAGATCGAGAGGATCTGTAACTGGTGCAAAGACAACAACCTCGTCCTCAATGCGGCCAAAACTGTCGAACTGATAGTGGATTACAGAAAACTCCCCTCTGCCCTCCCACCAGTCTGCATTGGTGAGACCGAAGTCACCAGGGTACCGTGCGTTCGGTTTCTAGGCACCACCATAACCAGGGACCTCAGATGGGGGCAAAATACTACCAAAACCCAGAAGAGTGCCCAGCAGAGACTATTTTTCCTGTGCCAGCTGAAGAAATTTGGCATCCCATGGGAACTTCTCACCAGTTTTTACTCTGCCACAATTGAGTCCATCCTGTGCTCCTCCATTATTGTCTGGTATACAGGGGCAACAGCTAGCGACAAGTATAAACTACAAAGAGTAATTAGCGCTGCAGAAAAGATCATCAGCATGCCCCTGCCCCCCCCCCCCCTTGACCTCATCCACACCGCCAGATTGAGGAAAAGAGCCTGCAAGATCGCACAAGATGGCTCCCATCCGGGCAGTCGCTTCTTTGAGCCTCTCCCACTAGGCCGCCGGATCAGAACAGTACGCACCAGAACCACAAGGCACAGGGACACCTTCTTTCCTCAAGCTGTTCTCCTGCTGAACACTTGCCCATCTGGGCCCCTATAGTCCTGATCACGGACTAACCACCCTAAACCAGAATTAATGTACTCTCTCAGTGCCTGGCATGTATGCTGCAACATGTTACATAGTTATTTTGGTTGAAAAAAGACATACGTCCAACGAGTTCAACCAGTATAAAGTACAACACCAGCCTGCTCCCTCACATATCCCTGTTGATCCAGAGAAAGGCGAAAAAACCCTTACAAGGCATGGTCCAATTAGCCCCTAAAGGGAAAAATTCCTTCCCAACTCCAGATGGCAATCAGATAAAATCCCTGTATCAACATCATTAGGCATTACCTAGTAATTGTAGCCATGGATGTCTTTCAACGCAAGGAAAGCATCTAAGCCCCCTTTAAATGCAGATATAGAGTTTGCCATAACGACTTCCTGTGGCAATGCATTCCACATCTTAATCACTCTTACTGTAAAGAATCCTTTCCTAAATAAATGGCTAAAACGTTTTTCCTCCATGTGCAGATCATGTCCTCTAGTCCTTTGAGAAGGCCTAGGGACAAAAAGCTCATCCGCCAAGCTATTATATTGCCCTCTGATGTATTTATACATGTTAATTAGATTCCCTCTAAGGCGTCTTTTCTCTAGACTAAATAAACCCAGTTTATCTAACCTTTCTTGGTAAGTGAGACCTTCCATCCCACGTATCAATTTTGTTGCTCGTCTCTGCACCTGCTATAAAACTGCAATATATTTTTTGTAATGTGGTGCCCAGAACTGAATTCCATATTCCAGATGTGGCTTTACTAGAGAGTTAAGCGGGGGCAATATTATGCTAGCATCTCGAGTTTTTATTTCCCTTTTAATGCATCCCAAAATTTTGTTAGCTTTAGCTGCAGCTGCTTGGCATTGAGTACGATTATTTAACTTGTTGTCGATGAGTACTCCTAAGTCCTTCTCCAAGTTTGATGTCCCCAACTGTATCCCATTTATTTTGTATGGTGCTAGACCATTAGTACGTCCAAAATGCATGACTTTACATTTTTCAACATTGAATTTCACCTGCCATGTATGTGCCCATATAGCCATCCTATCCAGATCCTGTTGCAATATGACACTATCTTCCTGAGAGTTGATGATTCTGCACAATTTTGTATCATCTGCAAAAATAGCAACATTGCTCACTACTGCATCTACTAGATCATAAATAAATAAATTGAAGAGCACTGGACCCAGAACAGACCCCTGTGGTACCCCACTGCTAACAGTCTCCCATTTTGAGTACGATCCATTGACCACAACTCTTTGTTTTCTGTCCATTAGCCAGTTCCCTATCCATGCACACAGACTCTTCCCCAGTCCTTGCATCCTCAACTTTTGCACCAGACTTTTATGGGGAACAGTGCCAAAAGCCTTTGCAAAGTCCAAGTATGACACATCTACAGCATTCCCAATATCCATATTAGCATTCACTACCTCATAAAAGCTGAGCATGTTAGTCAAACAGGACCTGTCTTTTGTAAACCCATGTTGATGCTGGGAAATAAGATTATTTTCTAGTATGAAGTCGTGTATAGTATCTCTTAGTGACCCCTCAAATAGTTTGCATACAACTGATGTTAAGCTTACAGGTCTATAATTTCCTGGATCTGATTTTTTGCCCTTCTTAAATAATGGGAAAAGGTGTGCTGTACGCCAATCCACTGGGACTCGACCCGAGGTTGCATGCCATCCGGGCCAGGTGCCTTGTCTATTTTTAATTTATTTAGTCTTGCCTTCACTTCTTCCTGCGTTAAGTATTTAGTATTACAGTTAGAAGAGTGAGACTTTTCTGCCTCTGTAATTTTCAACAGTGCTGTTTCTTTTGTGAAGACAGAAGCAAAGTAAGCATTTAATAACTGCCTTACCTTGGTCATCCACCATTGAGTTCCCACCCTCATCCTTTAGGAATCCTATACAGTCAACCTTTCTTTTTTTAGAGTTAATGTACTTGTAAAACTTTTTTGGGTTAGATTTGAAATCCCTAGCGATTTGATTTTCAGCTTCAATCTTTGCCAGCCTAATTTCTTTTTTTACAATTTTTATTGCACTCCTTATAATTGCTTAGTGCAGCCTCGGTCCCCTCCTGTTTTAAGACATTCTTTTTCCTCTTCATTTTATCTTCAACCTTTCTATTCATCCATGGAGGCCTTTTTTTATTCCTAGATATTTTGTTTCCATATGGGATATACATACTACAATATTGATTGAGTATAAGTTTAAAAGCTTGCCATTTCCCTTTAGTGTCTTCCCCTTGTAGTACATTATCCCAGTTCACCAAACTTAGTGCCTGCCTAATTTGATTGAACTTTGCTTTTCTAAAATTCCTAGTTTTAGTGGTCCCGCTGCCCCGTGGCCTATCAGTCACCAGATCAAACGTTATCATGTTGTGATCACTATTTCCCAAATGTTCTTGAACCTGCACATTTGATACATTATCTGGTCTATTAGAAATGATCAGATCCAGTAATGCATTCCCCCTAGTTGGTTCCGTTACCATTTGAGTCAAGTTGTTGTCCTGTAGTGCTGCCAGAAATCTGCTGCTTTTACCAGAATGGGTAGCCTCAATACCCCAGTCAATGTCTGGAAAGTTGAAGTCGCCCATAATTATGACCTCATTTTTACTTGCAGCTTTTTCAATCTGCTGTAGTAATCGCAGTTCTGCAGCTTCATTAATAAGAGGTGGCCTGTAGCATACCCCAATAAGCAATTGCCAACTTTTATTTCCACCATGAATATTTACCCAAACGGACTCCACATTTTCGCAATCTTCCTCCATCTCATCGGTGAGGACAGCTGTAAAAGAATTCTTAACAAAGAGACAAATCCCTCCACCTTTTTTCCCTGTTCTATCCTTCCTAAACACATTGTATCCTTTTAAATTAGCTATCCAGTCATGGCTTTCATCCACCCATGTCTCGGTTATACCCACAATGTCATAGCCTTTGTCATTCAGAATGAACTCTAGTTCGTCTATTTTATTTGCAAGGCTCCGAGCATTGGTTACCATGCACTTTATATTTTTACCACCACATTTACCAATTTTGTTTACATGAAATGGGCTACTTGAATTTTTACCAACCTCCTTAATCTTTACACTGTCCCCACCCCTCTCTCCCCCCCCCAATAATGTTAGGTTCCCACTGTCTTTTTACCTTATCTTGTCTACGTATTGAGACTTTATCCTCCCGCCTCCCCCCAGATCCTAGTTTAAAATCTCCTCCAACCGTTTAGCCATCCTCTCCCCCAATGCAGCTGCACCCTCCCCATTAAGGTGCAGCCCATCCCTGCTGTAGAACCTGTAGCCGACTGCAAAGTCTGCCCAGTTCTCCAGGAACCCAAACCCTTCCTTCCTACACCAATTTCTCAGCCACTTATTTAACTCCCTAAGCTCCCTCTGTCTCTCAGATGTAGCACGTGGCATTGGCAGTATTTCAGATAACACCACCTTGGAGGTCCTTGCTTTAAGTTTATCTCCAAGTACCTGAAAATCATTTTTGAGGACCTTCCATCTCCCACTAACTTTGTCATTGGTGCCAATGTGTACAATGACAGCCAGGTCTTCCCCAGCCCCACCCAGTAATCTGTCAATTCTTTCCGCTACATGCCGAACCCGAGCACCCGGGAGGCAACAGACTGTACGGCATTCACAGTTTCTTCGACAGATTACCCTATCTGTGCGCCTAATAATTGAATCCCCTACCACCAGTACCTGTCTAGCCTTAGCTGCACTCCTATTCCCTTTCTCTTTGCAGCAGTCTGCCCCTTTGTTGCTAAGGAGCACATCCTGCTGCAGCATTGCTACTCCAGAATCATCCTCCCCAATATTATCGTGAGATCCAAGCTCTTCTTCATGTTGTGTATGCGTCTCAGTGTTGCGGGATGCTTATTTAGCTCTGCGACTTCCTCCTCTAACTGAGCAACACGCACACACTCAGGGCAACAGTAAACATCCTCAATCCGCTGATCAAGGCATGCATACATGTCGCAGGATGTACACTGTACAGCATAGTCCAACATGATGACTATTGTGTTGGGAAAAATTATTTAGAGTAAACTGTGGCGGTAAAAGATGAAACGGGAGAGTGAGTGTAGCTGGGGAGGAGGAAAGGGAGAGTAAGTGAAGTTGGGGTGGAGGAGGGGAGGAGGGGGAGGGGTGGAGGATGGGGGAGGGGTGGAGGGGGAGTGAGTGAAGCTGGGGTGGAGTCCTCAAAACTTAAAGACTACACCAGAACGTGCCTAGCACATTCTAACCAATGCAAAAATCTGCAATATTGGTTGAAGGTTTTTTTTTTTTTTTTTTTTAGTCCTTACCTACTTCCTCTCACCTCTCTCTTTGTGCCTGTGTTGTAACGCCTGTTTTTAATGCCTATGCCACTTGTGTCGAACCCACTTTGTGAGCAAGCTCAGTACTGAGTCCTGAAGCTGACCAAATACCTCCTGTTGCAGCTAGTCCATCCCCCTAGCTAATTGCCTGCCTGCTGCAAAGCAAACTAGAGGGAAAAGAAAAAAAATTGTACTTTTAAAAACTGACACTTGCTGCTTGATATCAGATGAACCACAATGCACAATCCACCAGATATCGCAGTAGCAAAACACAATTTACAAACAGCAATGTAATATAATTAGTGCTCTCAATTCCCAGCAGTGAAGTGAAACAGCCCTCCACCATGTATATGTTCTCACTTTTGGCACAATCCACCAAATATTGCAGTAGCAAAACACAATTTACAAACAGCAATGTAATATAATTAGTGCTCACAATTCCCAGCAGTGAAGTGAAGCAGCCCTCCACCAAGATTAGGGCTTTGGCCTACACTTCCTGTTTAATTTATCACCTGTGTTGCAGCTAGTCCCTCTCCCTAGCTAATTGCTTGCCTGCTGCAAAGCAAACTAGAGGGAAAAGAAAAAAAATTGTACTTTTAAAAACTGACACTTGCTGCTTGATATCAGATGAACCACAATGCACAATCCACCAGATATCGCAGTAGCAAAACACAATTTACAAACAGCAATGTAATATAATTAGTGCTCTCAATTCCCAGCAGTGAAGTGAAACAGCCCTCCACCATGTATATGTTCTCACTTTTTTTTTTTTAATCTCACCAATGCATGTATGTCTGCTCTGTCTCTTGAAACTGAACGACTCAAATGTTTTAAATTTTTTTAATGCTGTAAATGTCTCATGCTCTCCTGCCTTTGCCATGTGTACCACAACCAATTCCGGGTACGTCTACAGCGCACTCGGCAAATAAACGGATTCTTATTCTGATTCTGATGAAGGCTAAAGAGGAACTGCAGTGAAAATAATGTAATGGAGTGCTTAATTTTTACAATAATTATTTGTAAATAACTTAGTCAGTGTTTGCCCGTTGTAAAATCTTTCCTCTCCCTGATTTACATTCTGATATTCATCACAGGAGACTTCTTTACTGCTGGCAGGGGATCTCTGTGGAAGGAGATGTTGCTTTTTTGGCAGTTAGAAACAACTGCTATTTCCCACAAGGCAATAAGGCTCCAACAGTGTGATGTCAGTACCTAGGTGTGGACATCACACTGTGTGAGGTGTTTCACCACAATATCAACCACACAGATCCCCGATGATTTGTTTGAGAAACTGTAAATATTTCTTGTGGGAAAGGGGGTATCAGCTACTGATTGGGATGAAGTTCAATCTTTGGTTACAGTTCCTCTTTAATGAGGAGCTGTTAGGTATAAGGTCTCAGAGAAAATAAACACATATATCAGTAGCTAAAGATTGGCTGTACTTACATTACATATGCATTTCACTGTCCACGTTTGGATTTCACAGAATTTGTATATAGTATATGCAGAGATAGATGCTCCTGACAGCTCATGGCAGGCTCCATGTTTTTCTGTCAAATGTGTCGTCATGTCCTGCCTGCTTCCTGATCACAGATAAGCTCGTACTTGAACAAAACAGTGTGCAGTGAATATTAATGAGCCATGTGGCTAGGAACAATAGCTGACTCCTGCAGTGTACTCTGCCCGGAGATTTATCAGTGCTACGCGCTGGACTGATTACAAGCTGCTGTAACGTCTCATTAGCAGCCGAGGGGAGAGCCCCAGAATGCTTTGCAGTATGGTATGCGGCTTGCGTCTTCTTAAGAATAACAGCCTTGCTGATAAGCACACATCAAAGGTAACTGAGATTTTTATCTTCACTAATGGCTTTTGGGCTTCCTTCTAAACTGTTTAACACAGGAGAATAGAGGTTTAAATTAGCTTCTGCAGCCTGACAGTTACTCTTTAAAGTGTACTTGAGGCAAACCTTGGGTAAAAAAAAAAAAAGATAAATATTTTGTATCTTGTGCCCACACACGAACTTCTGGGTCCAATCTAATCCCTCCTTCAGTGTATGCCCTTCCTCGATTCCTCTTAGGTAAAGATGAGATCGGCACCATTAAATTCAGTAATGATTGCTCTTTTATTAAAGACAGGTAAACCACATATAACAGCAACGTTTAGGAGTGTGGCCTACTTTGTCAAGCTGTCTAACCAAGACAGGTAACACAACTTGATAAGGAGGCCACACTCCGAAATGTTGCTGTTATATGAGGTTTACCTGTCTTTAATAAAAGAGCAATAATTACTGAATTTGATAGTGCTGATCTCATCTTTACCTATGCGAAACTGGGCTCAGTGTGAACCCACTGATCAGGCACATCACTGCTGCTTCGCAGGTGTGCATCCTGCCTTCCTTGAAACAAGATTCTTCCTTGATTACTCAAAGTAAATGAAATGATAAAAGAAACATAGTTTGACTCTGTATCGACAATTTATATAACACCACCCAAGAGTAGAGATGTAGCGAACGGTCCGCCGGCGAACGGTTCCAGGCGAACTTTGGGGGTTCACGTTCGCCTGGACCAAGGGAACTTTTGCGGAAGTTCGATTCGCCCCATAATGCACTATGAGGGTCAACTTTG
Source organism: Hyperolius riggenbachi (assembly GCF_040937935.1). Taxonomy (NCBI): domain Eukaryota; kingdom Metazoa; phylum Chordata; class Amphibia; order Anura; family Hyperoliidae; genus Hyperolius; species Hyperolius riggenbachi. The sequence goes on along the minus strand of NC_090652.1, from coordinate 130,588,659 downwards.
ACCCTCTGCATCACAGTCAGCAGGCACATTGTAGCCATTCAGGCTACACTAAGCCCTGGAGCCCCCCCCCCCCCCCTTATATAAGGCAGACTCGCTGGCCATGACACTCACTCGTGTGCCTGCTGCAAATAGACAGACTAGGGAGAGCTGCTGCAGATTTTTTCTTCTAGGGAAAGATTAGTTAGGCTCTTGGCTTGCTCCTGGCTGATTGTTATTGCTAAAATAGCACCCCTCAACAGCTCTTTTGTGAGCTAATGTTTTCCTGATGTGTTTTTTTGTGTGTGTTGCTCACTGACACTGACATTATACAGCCCTATCTGTTGTAGCTGGGCCTTGGTAATTGTTATTACTGTGCCAGCCAGTCCCTGCCTAACTATCTATACTGGGACACCTACCTATGCCTACCTAACTACTGGGGCACCTACTTACCTATATGGGGACACCTACCTACTTACCTATACTAGGGGACCTACCTATGCCTACCTACCTATACTGGGACTCCTACCTATGCCTACCTACCTATACTGAGTCTCCTACCTATGCCTACCTACCTATACTGGGACTCCTACCTATGCCTAGCTAACTACTGAGGCACCTACCTATGCCTACATACCTATACTGGGTCTCCTACCTATGCCTAGCTAACTACTGAGGAACCTACCTATGCCTACCTACCTATACTGGGTCTCCTACCTATGCCTAGCTAACTACTGAGGCACCTACCTATGCCTACCTACATATACTGGGACTCCTACCTATGCCTACCTACCTACCTATACTGGGACTCCTACCTATGCCTACCTACCTATACTGGGACTCCTACCTATGCCTAGCTAACTACTGAGGCACCTACCTATGCCTACCTACCTATACTGGGTCTCCTACCTATGCCTAGCTGACTACTGAAGCACCTACCTATGCCTACCTACCTATACTGGGTCTCCTACCTATGCCTACCCACCTATACTGGGACTCCTACCTATGCCTACCTACATACAAGAAGATAATAAGGTCGTTGCTTCATGGACAGACCAAATTTGATCAGCTGGACAGTCACTGTTCTATCATTGAGCTACCACAGCACTCTGGCCATGTTGCGCACCAGTCCAGCATGGCCACTGTTTGCGGTGCGTTACACAGTGAGTTTGGTGTGTCAGTGTGAAGCAGTACTCTAATTACACTCCCTGATTGATGAATACACATGCAAGATGTTTAAAAGCACTTTAGGCCTGCAATTTAGCATTCAATGTGATTTCTGCCCTTAAAACGCTGCTTTGCGTCAAATCCAGATTTTCCCCGGGACTTTTGGTGTCTATCCCACTCCACCACCTGGGGGTCCAGGTGTTAGACCCCTTGAAACATGTTTTCCATCACTTTTCTGGCCAGCATATTTTTTTTCTATTTTTCAAAGTTCGCCTCCCCATTGAAGTCTATTGCGGTTCGCGAACTTTTACGCGAACCGAACCTTCCACGGAAATCGGAGGTTTGCGACATCTCTACCCAAGAGGTGACCGATTTAGGCATGTTGAAAGAACACTGTAACAAGCAGATATCCAGGTATCACAGCCTTTCACCCTTTACTGTTGCTGCCCTAACCACAAACAACATGTTTCAACTGTGTTCCCCGACACACAAAAATGACACTCCTCCTCCACATATAATCTTGGCCTTTTACCCTCTGCTCTGTCATCCAGATTAAAAGACAGCAAATGGTGCTCACTATTCCCTCAACAGTAAACACCACATATTCCTCCACTGCGTGTTGGTGCACGGTGGTGTTATATAAAATGTCAATACAGAGTCACGCTATTATTCTTTTGTCATTTTGTTTACTTAGAGGAATCAAGAAAGCGCATACATTGAAGGAAGGATTGGATTGGATCCAGGACTACAGGTGTGTGAGCAAGCTCCAAAATTGGACTTAAAAGGAACCTGAACTAAGAAAAATTATTTAAAATAAACACATGGGGCTTGATTCACAAAAGAGTGCTAACTGTTAGCACGTCCGTTTTTGCGTGAATTTTCACGTTTGATTTTTTTTGCGTGCAATTAAATGGTTTCGCGCACAAACACAAATTTTCGCACAAAATCGGTATCATTTTCACGCGAAAATTCACGTGAAAACGGCCGTGCTAACAGTTAGCACTCTTTTGAGAATCAAGCCCTTGATGTACCTACAAATGAATATTACAGTTGCTGCCAGTTATGTATCAGTTGCTGTTAGTTATAGCTGAAAGGACAACTGATGTGCAAGGTAATATCCATGTTTCCCTATGGCTCACGTGGGTGATATTACAGTTTAACAGTGTGCTGACCTGGAAGCTGTTACAGGGTCAATGCCATTTTTAAAATGGAGGATGGAGAATTTCATCAATCACAGTAGACAAACAGGACACGGGAGAGAAGAAAATGATTGAGGAGTAGACTACACGGGAGGTAAGTATGACCTGTGTGTGTTTTTTTTTTACATTTAATTTTCAGTTCAGGTTTTCTTCAAGTTTTTTGTACTTAGTATGCTGAGTTTGCTGGACTGTGAACCACATGGTTACTATGTCTTTTTGGTAGTGTTTCACATTAAGAACTGTATGGTTTCTGTTTTCACATACTGATTTTCAGATATTGTTTGAGAAGCACACACAATGATCTGTTATAATAAAAAAAAGTCATACTTACCTAAGAAGAGTAAAGCCTCTGGATCCCATAGAGACTTACCCTACTATCCCCTAGTCCCCCATTGCTGAGTGTGGACCCCACCAAAGAATTCTGACAAGGGTTTGCCAGAATGTAGATCGGGGCTGTGCTCCTCTTCAGGGCACAAGAGCGGCTATACTGCACCTGCTCGATTAAGGCCACACCTGTGCAGTAGGCCGAAGCCGCTTGTGCACATGCAGTTCCACAGGAGCAGCCATGTTTGTGTAGGTGCAACACAGCCTGAAAAGGAACATGGCCTGGATCTTCTGGAAGGTCCTGGCAAGTGAGGGTAGCGGCGATGAGAATGCAGGAAGCCTCTACAGCATCCAGAGGCTTCCCTCTTCCTCCATAAGGCTGTTTTCCTTCCATACAGCCACAACAAAATCAGGTGAGCCCTGTCCTAGATTGGGCACTTTTTTCTCTCAAACTTACCATTGCTGTCTTCAAACGTATTTATTTTAATGGCTTCCTTCTGCCTTTTTGTTTACCTTTTTTACATCTTCCAACACTTTTCTATCTTTTTTCCTTCACCTTGTTTGGTACTATTGCTGAGAACGCTCTCTTTTTTCCTTATACTATGTTTTCCAGTGTATTTTAGAGCTGTCTAGTTTTGGAGTCGCCTGATCGCACTGATTGGGCAGTCAATCCAACTCCTGATCTTCTGCTGACTTTTCTTTGGTAAGTATGTATGTTTTACCCAAGGTATACCTTGGGTTACCTTTAATATGATCTGAGATTCATTGAACCTGGTGTTCAGATGTACACACTAGTGTTTTGGGTTCAAAGTCTAGTATTAAATATTGATCATTTGGTTTGATAGGATTAGAACTGAATGACAGTGACATTTGGTAGAAATGTGGGAATCTGAATGGGCTGTTTCATAAGGTTTTTGTAACTGAATCAGCAGCCAGGGAGGAACAGGACTCTCTGGAAACCTCTGGCAGTCATCCTGGCTATGGCAGCTGTCCTATTTCATATCTATGATCACTTGGTATTTGGCTACATCCAGAGTATAAAAAAAGAAGCCAAATAATGTAGGAGACATTTCATCCTTTTGTGATGAACTACTCAAGCCACTGCTGCTGCTGAGAATTTGGTTAGCTTACCAGGGTGTTTGGGCGGAAAGGTAGGAGTTTGATTTCTACTCCTGTGTTGGGGTTATAGTGCAGCATATGTAGGAATTTAGCACTTGTGGAAGGCAGGGTCTATTCAAAGTTAAATAGGAACTGTAGTGACATATAGCAGAATGCAGGGCCGGGCCGAGGCATAGGCTGGAGAGGCTCCAGCCTCAGGGCGCAGTGTAGGAGGGGGCGCACAATTCATTCAGCTGTCATTCCTAATTGTGTATGAAGCAAAAAGAAATAAGAAAAGGGGATACATAGCAGTGACTGCAAGCCAGATAACTAGATATTAAGGTGTTGGGGAGGTTGTGGGCCCTGTGGCCCTCTTAGTCGAATAGCAATCAGTGTGTGACAGCTGGGGTGGGAGGGATAGAGGGGCGCACTTTGGTGTCTCAGCCTTGGGTGCTGGAGGACCTTGTCCCTGCTCTGGCAGAATGTAGTACATTTTTCCAGGAGAACCACTTCTAGGTGAATTTGGATGCTATAGATGCTCTCCAGAGTTCAAAACAGTCCACCAGACAGTTTCCCAAATTGACTTCATAGGTATTATTTAGGATTTGATATTTATTTGATATCATTTATTTATTTGATATTTAAAAGATTTATTTTTTATTTATTTATTTTTATATTTTGATAGTTCAGAAGCATTGGACCAATCAGAGAATGCAGAAATTTTTCTGCAAAAATTGGATCACCGCAGTAATTTTAGACCAATCACAAGACATTTTTTCATTTTTCCGATTTCTTTTTTTCCAGTTTCCGTTTTTTTTTTTTTTTCATTTTTTGCATTCTCTGATGCACAAAAATGACTAATAAAATACTCCTGGAAAGTCGCAAATTGGAAAAATGGAAATCGGAAAAAGGAAAAAAACGGAAATTAACATTGGCGGAAATCAGAAGTTCCACAGAATCGGAAATGGGCATTTCCGACCCAGTTCCATTCCTATTCCTAAACAACCAAGAGCCTTCGAAAGAAGGATTCAATTATATCCATTCTGCTGTGAACAACAAAAGATGAATCCTATAACGACCGCACCACACAATATAGTATAGAAACAATGAGCTTTATTGAAATACAATTGCACATGATGAATAAAAGCAATTAAAAAACACACTGGACCCCAGGTGGTCGCAATCAATAATGTAGCCAATGGCTGAATATGAAATACTATAAATAAGCCCAACCCTCACACTCAATTCCCAGATAAATACAAAATAAATATACACATTGGTGGGAAAAGTAGCAGTGATAAAGTGCAACAGTGCATAAAGCCTCCCAAACGATATGTCCAGGAGGATGATAAGGTGCAATAGTGCCTGAAATACAATGAATAGAGAAATATGTGTGCGTGACACCTGTTGAGGGAAAAAAATGAAGAGGAAGAAAGTGCAGGACAAGGAAATGGGTGGAGTGAAACACCATGGGTCAGATTGACCAAGGTAGTGCTGGAAGAGAGGACTCACCAACGTGGAAGACGGGAAGGGTGAGGGAAGCGGCACCTGGGTGGTCAGCCTTCGCGATTCGCCGCTTGCAGCGGCTTCTACCGGGCATAATGAACGCCCGGAGCGTCCCCCGTATATGTAGGAAGTGCACAGTCGGAAGGGGCGGAGCGTCAGAGTCAAAGCGTACGTGGCCACGTACGCTGAGACGCAAAGGTCACGCTCAGCTGGAGCGCACCTTCCGTCCCATAGCTGCCAGTCAGAGGGGGGAAGGGCATGGGCGTAGTCATGGCAAATAGTAAACAAGGAATGAACGCGCACTTGCGCTGTATACATTGATCAGAGAAGAAGAACTCGATGTAATGGAGAAAGATGTAAAAGGGTGACATATGAAATTATCAAATTATCCAATACACAACAATATCAGCACTTGAGAGACCGGACAATGAACATCTAACATACATCATTATTAAATAACTCGCAATAAAAACATACAAACGTGGAGAGGCGGCAACCACATATAATGGGTCCCAAACAAGTATGCTGAGGACACCTAGTGTTAACTCTGGGATTACAGACAAAAATGATTGATGCCTAGGTCCAATAAGAAATAAACAAGCATAAATAACCCAACATGTAGCAAAATATATCTCAATGTATCAGAATGCCGCTGGGTCCACATTGCTTGATCATTGTTTGAGGGTCCAGATTTTTCCAGCATGGGAGGTCACCCCACAAGAAAAGAAGGAATGGGAGATGGGCCTGGGGCGTTGTTCTGTTATCATTATTGATATGTTATTGAATCATGACAAAAGATTATTGCCTGCATTGAAAGCTAAGATCAGTGTGCTTTTACAAAAACTGAATGATTTTGACTCGGTGGCTTTAGTACAGCCCTTTCTGATACAATTACAAACTGAGATCACAAAAGTGGAGCAAAAGACCACGGAAGGAAAGAAATCTAAACTGACACGAGATAGGACTGACTACACCACCGGACAGGCCATTAGATGGAAGCACAAGAGTAATAATAAGGGCAAAAAATACAGAAAAAGGCGACCCAGACCCACTAATCCTCAGGGCCAACCACCTGTGAATATTACACCAGGTATCCCTGCCTACACATCTGTCTCTGAATCAAGCACTGATTTTTTAGAGACAGAAAGCGAACCCGAAGGGGCGGGCGCGCTTATAAGGGAAAGAGGAACAGGAACTTACAGAGACAACAAGAGGTTCAGAGTGGAGTTGAGCCCGGAGCAGGTGGCCAAGTAGATGCACTGCAGATTATTAACCTCACGGCCAGGGAGCTATCGCAGGCAGAGATGAGTGTTTTACAGCGAGGCTTGTCTTTTTCTCCAAATAAGGATATTGATATTTTTGAGACAGTCAAGGACCTCTATCTATTTTGCCGAAGGCTTACTCTAAAAAAGATGTATCACAGTAATGCAGTGGATGAGAGAACGAGACAATTGGTGGACTTACCTGATGCCATCGACAGACAGGTATTTCAGTGACGGACAAACGACCAGGTAAATTCAGACCTCAACCTGTGTTTATGCCTAATTTTTCTTCCTGCCCAGCAGTCAGGGTCTTTTTTGAGTTGGTCACCAAGGATATTGAAGGTCTGAGGAGGACAAAACAATATAACGATACCCTGTCTAGGGATGAGCAGATGGCACTCAGTGATTTATCCAAGTGCAGAGAAATTGTCATACGTGAGGCTGACAAGGGGGGTAATGTGGTGTTGTGGTCGACTGATGATTATGTGAAGGAATCAATGAGACAACTTGGTACGAATAAGTTCTATAAGAGATTGAGAACCAATCCAGGTCCATTCTTTAAACAAGAACTTGATTCCTTTCTTGATGGGGCCAAAGAAAGTGGCATCATCTCTCAACGTGAGAAATTATTTTTAACAGTTCAGAAACCAGTCACCCCCACCTTTTATTTACTCCCCAAAATCCACAAAAATCTAACACATCCACCTGGGAGACCGATCGTCTCCGGGATTGGTAGTCTTATTGAGAAAGCCTGTACTTTTTTGGATTTCTTTTTGCAAGAACATGTGTGTTCATTGGATTCTTACATTCGGGATTCACTAGATTTGATTACCAAATTAAATCATATATGTGTCCCAACAGGTACCCTTCTGATATCTCTTGATGTGGAGGCTCTATATACCAACATTGACCATGGGGACGCGTGCAGTGCAGTTCGTTATTTTTTGTCGACAACTACACAAATGAGATCTGAGTTCAACGACTTTCTCGTCTCTCTTCTGGAGTTCGTTCTTAAACATAATTATTTTATCTTCGACAGTAAGTATTACTTGCAGGTTCACGGCATTTCTATGGGGGCGAAGTGTGCTCCGTCGGTGGCCAATTTGTTCTTAGGTTGGTGGGAATGAGAGATAGTCTGGGGTCCCACGTTTGAGAAATTTCATGGACATGTTATAGGATGGTTTCGTTTTATAGATGACATCCTGCTTTTGTCGGATGGCCCCAAGCAGTTGGCCCTTGATTTTATTTCAGATTTGGGTAAAAACGAACATAACATTATATTGACCTCTCATATCTCTGAAAATGCTTTGGACTTCCTAGATCTGCATTTATATCTTACAGGCTCGGGACAGATCGGAAGCAAACTGTACAGGAAAGAAACGGCAGTGAACAGCCTTCTGCATTACAGCTCCTTCCACACCAAAGCCCTAAGGGACAACATACCGGTGGGGCAGTTTCTGCGCTTGAGGAGGAATTGCTCCGATGTGAGTGATTTTCGTGTACAAGCGGATGATTTAAAAGAGAGATTTAGACAGAGAGGGTACCCGCAAAGAGCTATACGGAGGGCGTATAACAGAGCACTCAACTCAAATAGAGACAGTTTACTATATGGCAAGAGGACCAAGAGACAGCAGGATGTGGTCAGATTTTGTACCCCATACAATAATAGTTGGCAGGGATTACGTTCCATATTATCCAAACACTGGGCGGTGCTCAAAACGGATCCAACTCTAATACAGTATTTGACTCCCAGACCTTCCACTACAGCCAAACGGGCGACTAATCTCAAGGACCGTTTGTGCAGAAGCCACTTTCAAAAAACCGGTCCTAAACGACCAGCAGTTTGTGGGAGCCACCCATGTGGGCGGTGTAACATCTGCAGGATGATGAGGCCAACGAAATATATCATTGGACCACGAAGTGGTATTAAACATTTTATTAAGGATTACATTAACTGTCAAACTATGGGGGTTGTGTATTTGTTACGTTGTCCTTGCGACAAATGGTATGTGGGACAGACCAAAAATGCTCTCAAGACAAGAATACAGAAACACATGTCTACGATTCGTCTGGCCCAGAGGGATGCTGCCGATGGTAAGGTTCTTACCACGGTGGCCGAGCATGCCCTGAGGGCACATGGGGGCACTACTGAGGGTTGGAGTGTGTGTGGACTAACCCATATTACTTTGTCTTCCAGGGGTGGAGATATTACCCAGGCACTGCTCCGACAAGAAACCCGTTGGATTTATGAACTTGACACCAGAACACCGGTGGGTTTAAACGATGACTTTACATTTTTAGGATACCTCCACGGATAGGTGGTGTGTGTGCGATGGCCTTTTGTTCACCCTTGTGAGTGGGCATCGGTTGGGGTTAATGGCTATGGGTGTATGTACATCTTTTTCCACCCACATGGTTTACCTCACCCTCTGATCGTATATCCACCTGTTCTGTCACATATGGATGGGCCTTGTGAGTTGACTCATCCATATGTTTATTAAGTACACGCATGTGAGTGGCTCTTTTGGGGTGTTTTCACGCTGGGGCAGGACATCATCTTAACTTTATGAGTGATGCATTCATGCCGGATGGTGGGTCTAGTGAGTGGACCCCCATTTGTGTATTGGTCGAACTAATATTATCTGTACACCATATCTTGTTATACTATGGTATTTTTCAGTGGTACAGTATCCTTTGTCATTCTATAATATGGCATTGTTTGTGTTGTTCTCTTGCCTAATTACTGCGCTCCCCTTCTCCTTCTCCTCCCCTTTTTCTGTTCTTCTTCTTCTCTTTTATTGTGGTACTTCTTATTTTTGTATATTTTTGTATATATTCTCATACTTATATATACTTTTTCTTATATATATTTCGTTTAGAGTTGGCCGAACCGTGAGTTGAGGATTTTCCATCGATCTTTCCCATACAGTTGCCTTGATCAAGCAATGTGGACCCAGCGGCATTCTGATACATTGAGATATATTTTGCTACATGTTGGGTTATTTATGCTTGTTTATTTCTTATTGGACCTAGGCATCAATCATTTTTGTCTGTAATCCCCGAGTTAACACTAGGTGTCCTCAGCATACTTGTTTGGGACCCATTATATGTGGTTGCCGCCTCTCCACGTTTGTATGTTTTTATTGCGAGTTATTTAATAATGATGTATGTTAGATGTTCATTGTCCGGTCTCTCAAGTGCTGATATTGTTGTGTATTGGATAATTTGATAATTTCATATGTCACCCTTTTACATCTTTCTCCATTACATCCAGTTCTTCTTCTCTGATCAATGTATACAGCGCAAGTGCGCGTTCATTCCTTGTTTACTATTTGCCATGACTACGCCCATGCCCTTCCCCCCTCTGACTGGCAGCTATGGGACGGAAGGTGCGCTCCAGCTGAGCGTGACCTTTGCGTCTCAGCATACGTGGCCACGTACGCTTTGACTCTGACGCTCCGCCCCTTCCGACTGTGCACTTCCTACATATATGGGGGACGCTCCGGCGTTCATTATGCCCGGTAGAAGCCGCTGCAAGCGGCGAATCGCGAAGGCTGACCACCCAGGTGCCGCTTCCCTCACCCTTCCCGTCTTCCACGTTGGTGAGTCCTCTCTTCCAGCACTACCTTGGTCAATCTGACCCATGGTGTTTCACTCCACCCATTTCCTTGTCCTGCACTTTCTTCCTCTTAATTTTTTTCCCTCAACAGGTGTCACGCACACATATTTCTCTATTCATTGTATTTCAGGCACTATTGCACCTTATCATCCTCCTGGACATATCGTTTGGGAGGCTTTATGCACTGTTGCACTTTATCACTGCTACTTTTCCCACCAATGTGTATATTTATTTTGTATTTATCTGGGAATTGAGTGTGAGGGTTGGGCTTATTTATAGTATTTCATATTCAGCCATTGGCTACATTATTGATTGCGACCACCTGGGGTCCAGTGTGTTTTTTAATTGCTTTTATTCATCATGTGCAATTGTATTTCAATAAAGCTTATTGTTTCTATACTATATTGTGTGGTGCGGTCGTTATGGGATTCATCTTTTGTTGTTCACAGTTACCCATGGGTCTGAGTCCTTTTCTGCACACACGAGTCTGATTCTTGATTTTGATGCATTTATGAGCTATAATTTATGTACTGGTGCTGCCCCTTTTCTTTATATCCATTCTGCATCTAACTTTAAGAAAAAGAAGAAATAGGAATCTCCACAGTGCAAAATGAAACATTCCTAATATGATTCATTGAAGTTTCTTTCCATCAGATCTAATAGAGGAGACACTCTCTGTAGATTGTTCTGTACAGAAAAGCAACGCTAATTAAATCAGAACATTTGTCTACATTTGCCTCAGTTTTGCTTCTGCAATTAAACACTGACATATAAGACATTCAAAACAAATTTAAAGTGACATTCAATCTCTCATGGAATAATGACTGTGCCTCAGCCCACTATGTCCGTGTTTCCATGTATAATCATAAATATTTCATTTCCAGACCCAAGCCAGCACTCTAAGATGCCCACGCTATCCCAAAGCCTGGCAGACATCTACGCCTGTAATTATTCCTTTGTCTGCTAGCTATTTACCCTTTAGAAACTGACACCAGGGGGCATGGTGTCATGAAGTAATTCCATACATCATATATGCCCCTGGAAAATATGTGTGGGAGGCTGTCTGACCCGCCTTGGTGTAGGCTGGGCACCTTACATTGTTGGCAGGTGGCTGGAAAGATAGATTTTCCATATATGATCATACTAAGTACAGTGCTGACATACACAGATAATAATTTTGATAATGACAATTTTAGACATTTAGTAAGCATTAGGGTTGCAACGGTATGAAATTCTACGGTATGATAACCATAAAAAAAAAATACCACGGTATGACGGTATTACGGTATACGATTTTATACAATTAGTTGGACCCGAGGCCCCCCTCTGTAGCCAGTAGTAGGTGGCCGCAGCATAGGTAGCCAGGGCTAGGTGTAGCCAATAGTAGGTGGCCGCAGTATTCGTAGCCAGGGATAGGTGTAGCCAGTAAAAGGTGGCCCCAGTATAGGTAGGCAGGGATAGGTGTAGCCAGTAGTAGGTGCTTGCAGCAAAGGTGGCTAGGGATAGGTGTAGCCAGTAGTAGGTACTCGCAGCATAGGTAGCCAGGGACAGGTGTAGCCAGTAGTAGGTGCTCGCAGCATAGGTAGGCAGTGATAGGTGTAGCCAGTAGTAGGTGCTCACAGCTAGGGATGGTCGCGGAATTAAAAATTCTGTGATTCCGGACAGAATTTGATGATTCCGTTCCATTGTGATGGAACGGAATTGCTATATCACTATGGCGGAATTTCCACGGAAAAATATGAAATTCCGCGGAATTTTACGGAATTCAAATTGTTTTTCCCACCGAACTGATTTCTGCCTAATATGAAGAATATCTACTCGACAGACTCCTTCCTCCCTCCTCCCTTCCTCCCTCCTCCTTCTAGAAACCAAATGCCTCAAAATGACCTGTGAAATTGAAAAAGGTACTCATAGGACGTTGGGCCCCTTAGCGCACCTAGGCTGCAAAAACGTGTCACACGTGGTATCGCCGTTCTCAGGAGAAGTAGTATAATGTGTTTTGGGGTGTATTTTTACACATACCCATGCTGGGTGGGAGAAATATCTCTGTAAATGGACAATTGTGTGTAAAAAAATAAAAAAAAATCTAATTTACAGAGATATTTCTCCCACCCAGCATGGGTATATGTAAAAATACACCCCACACCACATTATACTATTTCTCCTGAGTACGGCAATACCACGCGTGACACTTTTTTGCAGCCTAGGTGCGCTAAGGGGCCCAAAGTCCTATGAGCACCTTTAGGCTTTTCAGGGGTGCTTACAATTTAGCACCCCCCAAAATGCCAGGACAGTAAACACACCCCACAAATGACCCCATTTTGGAAAGTAGACACCCCAAAGTATTCAGAGAGGGGCATGGTGAGTCCGTGGCAGATTTCATTTTTTTTGTCACAAGTTAGCAAAAATGGAAACTTTTTTTTATTTTTTATGTTTTAGGCACAAAGTGTCATTTTTCGCTAACTTGTGACAAAAAATAAAATCTTCTATGAACTCACCATGCATCTTAGTGAATACTTTGGGATGTCTTCTTTCCAAAATGGGGTCATTTGGGGAGTATTTATACTATCCTGGAATTCTAGCACCTTATGAAACATGACAGGTGCTCAGAAAAGTCAGAGATGCTTCAAAATGGGAAAATTCACTTTTTGCACTATAGTTTGTAAACGCTATAACTTTTACCCAAACCAATAAATATACACTTATTAAATTTTTTTTATCAAAGACATGTAGCACAATAAATTTGGACAAAAATGTATATAGAAATTTTACTTTATTTGAAAAATGTCAGCACAAAAAGTTAAAAAAATCATTTTTTTGACAAAATTCATGTCTTTTTTGATGAATATAATGGAAACTAAAAATCACAGCAGCAATCAAATAGCACCAAAATACAACTGTATTAGTGACAAGAAAAGGAGGTAAAATTCATTTAGATAGTAGGTTTTATGACCGAGCAATAAACCGTAAAAACTGCAGTGGTCTGAATTGAGAAAAAGTGTCTGGTCCTTAAAGCGGAATATAACCCTGCATTTCAACTTTGCTCTAAAACATTATTTACAGCATATTATATGCAAAAGGCATTTTTTTTTTACTAGACCAGCATTGGAAGGGTTAAACACAGAGGTTTAAAGTTCCGTGGAGAGATATGCAGAAGTTCAGATTGTTACATTCTATTTAGTTACTGTATATGGGCCTGATTCACAAAGTGGTGCAAACACTTTGCACGCCTGTGAAAAGCCCTTGATCACGCCTAAACTTACAGCAGAAGGAAATGGCAGCGCTTCCAAACAGACGCTTCACCTGAATTGACTACCTGCACAAGTATGCAGAGCTCGACTAACGGGCAGGTTACACACCTTGCATTCAAAACAGGTACAGTAAAGGGGGCGTTAGCTTCAGCATAAGTTGTGCACAAATTATCCCTAATAGACTCTCCTACGGCGGTGACGTGCCCCAACAGGAGAGAAACTAACCACTAATCTAGCAGTGAAACATATCAAAAAGTGAAGCATGTTCAAACAATGAAAATTGTCCAAAAAAGAAAAAAGGGTTAAAACCTCAAACTAATGTAACGGTGAAGCATATTCAACAGTGAAACATATCCAACAGTGAACCCTAGCTAGTCTAAAATTAAAATCATAATCCTTACCTGGTGCAGCTAGCCATAAATGGTATACACATTTGTTCAAAAGACAGCAAGCAATGGGCAGCGCTCACAGGCTGCAAGTGAAGTGAAAGCTCCAGAGATATGCCCAGCCCCTTGGGGCTAAATACGTACCTTGAATACGAATCAGATGCAAATTATGTGCTAACACTAATCTAAATTCTAAAATTTGAATGCAAGCTGACACCCCTGGAGGCAGCTAGCCTGGAGTATACTTAAGTTTTGTACAGCAGAAGGAAATGGCAGCGCTTCCAAACAGACGCTGCACCTGAATTGACTACCTGCACAAGTATGCAGAGCTCGACTAACGGGCAGGTTACACACCTTGTATTCAAAACAGGTACAGTAAAGGGGGCGTTAGCTTCAGCATAAGTTGTGCACAAATTATCCCTAATAGACTCTCCTACGGCGGTGACGTGCCCCAACAGGAGAGAAACTAACCACTAATCTAGCAGTGAAACATATCAAAAAGTGAAGCATGTTCAAACAATGAAAATTGTCCAAAAAAGAAAAAAGGGTTAAAACCTCAAACGAATGTAACGGTGAAGCATATTCAACAGTGAAACATATCCAACAGTGAACCCTAGCTAGTCTAAAATTAAAATCATAATCCTTACCTGGTGCAGCTAGCCATAAATGGTATACACATTTGTTCAAAAGACAGCAAGCAATGGGCCGCGCTCACAGGCTGCAAGTGAAGTGAAAGCTCCAGAGATATGCCCAAAAAAAAATGCTGGTTGCATATAATATACTGTAAATAATGTTTTAGAGCAAAGTTGAAATGCAGGGTTATATTCCGCTTTAAGGGGTTTTATGACTGCAGTCCTTAAGTGGTTAAAGATAAATATAACCTGTTTGCACAAAGGTGAAGCATGATGAAGGAGACTAGATAATATGCAAAATTGCAATCAAACTAGTACATCAGAGGGTAACTAAGGGAATTATACCAATATACCTGCAAGCAGTTCGGAAGTTATGAGACCCAGGAATGGCTCTACACTACCGGCATATTATGGGTGCTACCCACTTTGCCAGAGGTCAGTTAATGAAAGAAGAATTGTGTTGCTAAACAATGGGGTGATACACTCCGCAATGACGCTCCATCATTGTAATAAAAAGCACGTGTGAAACAAGGATCATACATACAGTGGGATGCGAAAGTTTGGGCAACATTGTTAATCGTCATGATTTTCCTGTATAAATCGTTGGTTGTTACAATAAAAAAAATGTCAGGCAGGTAATTAGCTAGGGGGAGGGATTAGCTGTAACAGGAGGTATTTGGTCAGCTTCAGGACTCAGTACTGAGCTTGCTCACTAAGTGGCTTCAACACAAGTGGCATAGGCGTTAAAAACAGGCGTTAGAACACAGGCACAAAGAGAGAGGTGAGAAGAAGCAGGTAAAAAATAAATAAAAAAAATTTAAACAATATTGCGGTTCTTTGCATTGGTTAGGATGTGCTAACACGTTGTGGTGTAGTCTTTAAGTTTTGAGGACTCCGCCCCAGCTTCACTTACTCCCCCTCCTCCACCCCAACTTTACTCACTCCCCCTCCTCCACTCCCCCTCCTCCACCCCAACCTTACTCACTCCCCCTCCTCCACTCCAACTTCACTCACTCCCCCTCCACCCCTCCCCCTCTTCCACCCCAGCTGCACTCACTCCCGAACTTCACTCCCTCTCACGTTTCAACTTTTACCGCCACAGTTTACTTTAAATAAAATTTCCCCACACAATAGTCATCATGTTGGACTATGCTGTACAGTGTACATCCTGTGACATGTATGCATGCCTTGATCAGCGGATTGAGGGTGTTTACTGTTGCCCTGGGTGTGTGCGTGTTGCTCAGTTAGAGGCGGAAGTCGCAGAGCTAAATAAGCATCTCGCAACACTGAGACGGATACACAACATGGAGATGAGCTTGGATCTCACGATCCAGACACTGGATGGAATCGGTGAAGATGAGGTGGGTGGAGTAAAGCCGGAGCAAGAAGCAGAGGTAGCCGCTAGTTGGGTCACAGTTAGAAGGGGTAGGGGAAAAAGTGACAGGGAGGCTAGTCCCGAGTTGTCCCTCACTAATAAGTATGCTTGTTTGCGTAATATTGGGGAGGATGATTCTGGAGTAGCAATGCTGCAGCAGGATGTGCTCCTTAGCAACCAAGGGGCAGACTGCTGTAACGAGAAAGGGAATAGGAGTGCAGCTAAGGCTAGACAGGTACTGGTGGTAGGGGATTCAATTATTAGGCGCACAGATAGGGTAATCTGTCGAAGAAACCGTGAATGCCGTACAGTCTGTTGCCTCCCGGGTGCTCGGGTTCGGCATGTAGCAGAAAGAATTGACAGATTATTGGGTGGGGCTGGGGAAGACCCAGCTGTCATGGTACACATTGGCACCAATGACAAAGTTAGTGGGAGATGGAAGGTCCTCAAAAATGATTTTCAGGTACTTGGAGATAAACTTAAAGCAAGGACCTCCAAGGTGGTGTTCTCTGAAATACTGCCAGTGCCACGCGCTACATCTGAATGACAGAGGGAGCTTAGGGAGTTAAATAAGTGGCTGAGAAATTGGTGTAGGAAGGAAGGGTTTGGGTTCCTGGAGAACTGGGCAGACTTTGCAGTCGGCTACAGGTTCTACAGCAGGGATGGGCTGCACCTTAATGGGGAGGGTGCAGCTGCATTGGGGGAGAAGATGGCTAAACGGTTGGAGGAGATTTTAAACTAGGATCTGGGGGGAGGCGGGAGGATAAAGTCTCAATATGTAGACAAGATAAGGTAAAAAGACAGTGGGAGCCTAACATTATGGGGGGTGGAGAGGGGGGTGGAGACAGTGTAAAGATTAAGGAGGTTGGTAAAACTTCAAGTAGCCCATTTCGTGTAAACAAAATTGGTAAATGTGTTGGTAAAAATATAAAGTGCATGGTAACCAATGCTCGGAGCCTTGCAAATAAAATAGACGAACTAGAGTTCATTCTGAATGACAAAGGCTATGACATTGTGGGAATAACCGAGACATGGATGGATGAAAGCCATGACTGGATAGCTAATTTAAAAGGATACAATGTGTTTAGGAGGGATAGAACAGGGAAAAAAGGTGGAGGGGTTTGTCTCTTTGTTAAGAATTCTTTTACAGCTGTCCTCAACGATGAGATGGAGGAAGATTGCGAAGATGTGGAGTCCGTTTGGGTAAATATTCATGGTGGAAATAAAAGTTGCCAATTGCTTATTGGGGTATGCTACAGACCACCTCTTATTAATGAAGCTGCAGAACTGCGATTACTACAGCAGATTGAAAAAGCTGCAAGTAAAAATGAGGTCATAATTATGGGCGACTTCAACTTTCCAGACATTGACTGGGGTATTGAGGCTACCCATTCTGGTAAAAGCAGCAGATTTCTGGCAGCACTACAGGACAATTACTTGACTCAAATGGTAACGGAACCAACTAGGGGGAATGCGTTACTGGATCTGATCATTTCTAATAGACCAGATAATGTATCAAATGTGCAGGTTCAAGAACATTTGGGAAATAGTGATCACAACATGATAACGTTTGATCTGGTGACTGATAGGCCACGGGGCAGCGGGACCACTAAAACTATGAATTTTAGAAAAGCAAAGTTCAATCAAATTAGGCAGGCACTAAGTTTGGTGAACTGGGATAATGTACTGCAAGGGGACGACACTGAAGGGAAATGGCAAGCTTTTAAACGTATTCTCAATCAATATTGTAGTATGTATATCCCATATGGAAACAAAATGTCTAGGAATAAAAAAAGGCCTCTATGGATGAATAGAAAGGTTAGGGATAAAATGAAGAGGAAAAAGAATGCCTATAAGGTCCTAAAACAGGAGGGGACTGAGGCTGCACTAAGCAATTATAAGGAGTGCAATAAAAATTGTAAAAAAGAAATTAGGCTGGCAAAGATCGAAGCTGAAAATCAAATCGCTAGGGATATCAAATCTAACCCAAAAAAGTTTTACAAGTACATCAACTCTAAAAAAAGAAGGTTGACTGTATAGGAATCCTAAAGGATGAGGGTGGGAACTCAATGGTGGATGACCAAGGTAAGGCAGAGTTATTAAATGCTTTCTTTGCTTCTGTCTTCACAAAGGAAACAGCACTGTTGCAAATTACAGAGGCAGAAGAGTCTCAATCTTCTAACTGTAATATTAAATACTTAACGCAGGAAGAAGTAAAGGCAAGACTAAATAAATTAAAAATAGACAAGGCACCTGGCCCGGATGGCATGCATCCTCGGGTCCTAAGAGAATTAAGTTCAGTTATAGCTAAGCCCCTTTATCTTATCTTTTGTGACTCTCTTGCAACTAGCAGAGTCCCAGTGGATTGGCGTACAGCCCACGTTTTCCCATTATTTAAGAAGGGCAAAAAATCTGATCCAGGAAATTATAGACCTGTAAGCTTAACATCAGTTGTATGCAAACTATTTGAGGGGTTACTAAGAGATACTATACATGACTTCATAGTAGAAAATAATCTTATTTCTCAGCATCAACATGGGTTTACTAAAGACAGGTCCTGTTTGACTAACATGCTCAGCTTTTATGAGGTAGTGAATGCTAATATGGATATTGGGAATGCTGTAGATGTGATATACTTGGACTTTGCAAAGGCCTTCGACACTGTTCCCCACAGAAGTCTGGTGCAAAAGTTGAGGATGCAAGGACTGGGGAAGAGTTTGTGTGCATGGATAGGGAACTGGCTAATGGACAGAAAACAAAGAGTTGTGGTCAATGGATCGTACTCAAAATGGGAGATTGTTAGCAGTGGGGTCCCACAGGGGTCTGTACTGGGTCCAGTGATCTTCAATTTATTTATTAATGACCTAGTAGATGCAGTAGTGAGCAATGTTGCTATTTTTGCAGATGATACAAAATTGTGCAGAATCATCAACTCTCAGGAAGATAGTGTCATATTGCAACAGGATCTGGATAGGATGGCTATATGGGCACATACATGGCAGATGAAATTCAATGTTGACAAATGTAAAGTCATGCATTTTGGTCGTACCAATGGTCTAGCACCATACAAAATAAATGGGATACAGTTGGGAACATCAAACTTGGAGAAGGACTTAGGAGTACTCATCGACAACAAGTTAAATAATCGTACTCAATGCCAAGCCGCTGCAGCTAAAGCGAACAAAATTTTGGGATGCATTAAAAGGGAAATAAAAACTCGAGATGCTAGCATAATATTGCCCCTGTTTAACTCTCTAAGTTAAACTCTCTAGTAAGGCCACATCTGGAATATGGAATTCAGTTCTGGGCACCACATTACAAAAAAGATATTGCAGTTTTAGAGCAGGTGCAGAGACGAGCTACAAAATTGATACGTGGGATGGAAGGTCTCACTTACCAAGAAAGGTTAGATAAACTGGGTTTATTTAGTCTAGAGAAAAGACGCCTTAGAGGAGATCTAATTAACATGTATAAATACATTAGAGGGCAATATAATAGCTTGGCGGATGAGCTTTTTGTCCCTAGGCCTTCTCAAAGGACTAGAGGACATGAGCTGCGCATGGAGGAAAAACGTTTTAGCCATTTATTTAGGAAAGGGTTCTTTACAGTAAGAGTGGTTAAGATGTGGAATGCATTGCCACAGGAAGTCGTTATGGCAAACTCTATACCTGCATTTAAAGGGGGCTTAGATGCTTTCCTTGCGTTGAAAGACATCCATGGCTACAATTACTAGGTTATGCCTAATGATGTTGATCCAGGGATTTTATCTGATTGCCATCTGGAGTCAGGAAGGAATTTTTCCCATTTGGGGCTAATTGGACCATGCCTGGTGGGGTTTTTTTCGCCTTCCTCTGGATCAACAGGGGTATGTGGGGGACGGGCTGGAGTTGTACTTTGTACTGGTTGAACTCGATGGACGTATGTCTTTTTTCAGCCAAAATAACTATGTAACTATGTAACTATGTCAGTTAGATATATTATATAGGAGACACACACAGTGATATTTGAGAAGTGAAATGAAGTTTATTGGATTTACAGAAAGTGTGCAATAATTGTTTAAACATAATTAGACAGGTGCATAAATTTGGGTGCCACAAAAAATAAATTAAATCAATATTTAATAGATCCTCCTTTTGCAGAAATTACAGCCTCTAAACGCTTCCTGTTGGTACCAATGAGAGTCTGGATTCTGCTTGAAGGTATTTTGGACCATTCCTGTTTACAAAAAAAGCTGTAATTCATTCAGGTTTGATGGCTTCAGGCTTGAACTTACACCACAGATTTTCAATTATATTCAGGTCTGGGGACTGAGGTGGCCATTCTAGAACGTTGTACTTGTTCCTCTGCTTGAATGCCTTAGTGGATTTTAAGCCGTTGTCTTGTTGAAAGATCCAGCCCCGGCGCAGCTTCAGCTTTGTCACTGATTCCTGGACAGTGGTCTCCAGAATCTGCTGATACTGAGTGAAATCCATGCGTTTCTCAACTTTGACAAGATTCCCAGTCCCTGCACTGGCCACACAGCCCCACAGCATGATGGAACCACCACCATATTTTACTGTAGGTAGCAGTTGTTTTCTCTTGGAATGCTGTTTTGTTTTTCCTTCATGCATAACACCCCTTGTTATGCCCAAATAACTCAATTTTAGTTTCATCAGTCCACAGCACCTTTTTCCGAAATTAAGCTGGCTTGTCCAAATGTGCTGTAGCATACCTCAAGCAGCTCTGTTTGTGCTGTGGGCAGAGAAAATGCTTCCTCTGCATCACTCTTGCATACAACACCTCCTTGTGAAAAGTTTGCGGAATGGTTGAACGATGCACAGTGACTCCAGCCTGCAGCAAGATGATGTTGTGGGTCTTTGGTGCTGGTCTATGGGTTGACTCTGACTGTTCTCACCATTCGTCGCTTCTTTATATCCGAGATTTTTCTTGGTCTGCCACTTTGAGCCTTAACTTCAACTGAGCCTGTGGTCTTCCATTTCCTCAGTATGTTCCTAACTGTGGAAACAGACAGCTGAAATCTTGGAGACAGCTTTCTGTATCCTTCACCTAAACCATGATAGTGACCAATATTTGTCTTCAGGTCATTTGAGAGTTGTTTTGAGACCCCCAAAGGGAGTCATTTGTAAGAGAAACTTACAATTGACCCCCTTAAATACTCTTTCTCATAATTGGATTCACCTGTGTATGTAGGTCAGGGGTCACTGACCTTACCAAGCCAATTTGAGTTCCAATAATTAGTTATAAAGGTTTTGGAATCAATCTCCTATATAATATATTTAACTGACATTTCTTATCGTAACAACCAATGATTTATACAGGAAAAGCATGACGATTAATAAGGTTGCCCAAACATTCACATCCCACTGTAAATGCATGGTTGCACATAGATGCAATTCAAAAGTATATGCAAGAATAAATGTTGCTTGATATTGATTTATTATGGACAAATGCCATAAAAGAGATTAGACTGTGAGCCCCTCTGGGGACAGTTAGTGACAAGGCTATATACTCTGTACTATGCTGTAAAAGAGATCACTACTATATAAATTTGAAATAAATACAAAAGTTAATGCAAAGAATTGGAAAGGGTATGCCTATAAAGATGGCACCGACTAAACATAGCATCGGAGACTGCAGCTAGTAGAATACCGGTAACATTACCGATATTCTAGTACTTAATTCCTATAGTAAAATATCAGTATTTTATTATGACCTAACCTAACTCTACTCTCAGAACCCTCCTTCTACCTGCCTAAACCTAAGACTTCCCCACATGCTGCCTAACCTTAACCACCCACTCTGGTGCCTAAACATAAACACCCCATACCTAACCTTACTCCCACCCCTCCTGGTGCCTACTATTAACCCCTGTAAACCACCCTACAGACGCCATAGGTGGCAATGGCAAACACCATGATTAGCGTCAATGAACAATAATTATGGCGCCCAATACATAGATGGCAACGGGCACGCACTATTTATTGGGCACCATAATTATCATTCGTTGATGCTAATTGTGGCTTTTACTTTTGCTGCCTATGGTAGTGACATTTTTACTGGTACTCCTCCTGGGCCACTTTTACCTGCTATGTCGGAGCGGGTATGGGAAAGAGCTGGGTGGTCAAAAGGAAGTTCTGGTGGAATTGGGAATGGCTGATTCAGAAAAATGAGGGAAGCTAGCATACAGCTTTTCAGCTGGAAAGGTTATCCTGGAGAAGCAAAATGAGTAGCAAGATATCCACGCATTTATTCTCTTATTATTCACAACACGTTTTATTATATTTAGTAGTTACTACAATAGAGATTAAGTCAAGAGATGCTTCAAACTGACCTCCAATACGAATAACAAGTTCACATATTCAGCGAAAGTATTTTTGTAAAATGCTTCTGTACAAACGTTATGCATTAAAACAAAGAGAATTGTCACACAATTTCAACAGCATGTTGATAAACCTTTCCAGATCATTTTCTCAATAATGTCAGCAATACCTTGATAAGTATGAAGGACTTTTCTAGCACTGGAGATAATGCATAATTTACACATAAGCATATAGCGCTTTTATAGCTAATGTGCTTTATACCATTTACTCTTAAAGTTGAACTCAGGGAATTCTAAGAATCATCTTACGTACAATAATCATCCTGCCCATCTACAGACTTCCACTTATAAGTAATAATAGTTTTCCACTGTTAAAGAGACACTGAAGCGAAAAAAATATATGATATAATGAATTGGTTGTGTACTATGAATAATTACTAGAAGATTAGCAGCAAAGAAAATATTCTCATATTTATATTTTCAGGTATATAGTGTTTTTTCTAACATTGCATCATTCTATAATATGTGCAGATTACGCAACACCCAGCATTCAAAATTATTCTTTCAGAGCAGTCTGTGAACTAATGACCTCTCCTCTGGCAGAGGAAAAGTAAATAGTTGAATAACACTTGAGATAATTAAAGTCAGATAACAGCCCTAACCACGACTTTGAAAGTCGCAGAGCTTAATTGCTTTTTTGCATAGAGATGGAGTTTCTTGACTCTTCCTGTACTGGAAACAATTAGACAGATGTATCTGATCTTAATGTTTTATTTCTTAGCTGTACTACACATACAAATCATAACATCATAATTTTTTTTCGCTTCAGTGTCTCTTTAAGAACAGTGATAACATAACCAGAGGAAATTCTGTATCTAATACCTCCCAAGAATGGTTCATTATGCTACACCTCTTACCTTCTTCAGCTAGCTAATAGGATGGGTCATGGGCAAAAATTTAAAGAGTCTAGGACCAATATGCAATTCATATCTTCTGAGTTTTCTCCTAGGTGATATTTTCACACCTTGTCATAAAATGCCGTTAAACCTCCAGTAAGAAAGAAAGTATGCAGAATAATTTTAAAAGTACTTTTTTACCTACTTTTTGGTAATTTTTCATTTGTAGGGTGCTGAAAAGTTATTTTAACTTCTTGCCGACTGCTCCACGCTGATTGGCATGAGCAGTGTGGCTGTCCCAGGACCACTCCACACCGACTGGTGTGAACGGCTGGAAATGGGCTATGCAGGAGAGCTGATGCGCGTGCATCTCCGCTCCGCCTTCAGTCTCCTAGCAGCGACCGCCGCTCGGAGACTGTTAGACGGCAAAACCACCATCTAATAACTAAGTACAGCGCTGCGATCTAAGGCCTGGTCACTAGGGAGTTTAACACTTAAGTGGTTAAAGAGAATGAAAATTATCTCCTAGGAAATAACTCAGGAGAAAAAGTTAATTGGATATGACCCAAGATTTCATTTGAGATTGTCTGATGTAGGTTATACTGCAGAGCACTAAAAAAATGTATTGAACATTATTTTCAAGTTACCAAACAGTTGTAGCCTGGGGCTGCACAGTAGATAAGGAGGTATACATTACATATATAAAGTTTACAGTTCATTGCATTCTGCTAAATGTTACAGTTATAAAGTTAAACTTTAGAATATAAACATAACAGTTATTTATAACGAAACTGTTCGCCCACGCTCTGTAACACTCCATAAATGGTTTCAATGTGTTTAGCAAACTTTTTTATTTCAAACTTTTCTATTTCAAACTTTTTTTTATTAAATGTAATCACGGGTATTAGAACAACTTAATATATATACAGATTCCAAATTTGAAAGACTTATATATTCTCAGTAAATAACAAATGTACAAATCTCACAGTGTGTACATAAGTTAAACAAGCAAAAATGTCTCTAACATAATAGACCATTTAAATCAGGTTAGCTTAATCCAGTAGGAATCCAGTGGCCCTGTGTCTGCCCCCCCCAACACCACCACCCCCATATTAAACTGCTATGTAGGGCTTGCACACCTTCTCATTCAGGAATTTTATCCTTCACCAAGCTTGCTGTTTGCTTATGCACCATAAACATGTTCACTCTATTTTTAAGTTCTTCACAGTAGGCTGTGGGGTGTTCCTGGCCATAACCGTGACAAAATTAAAACAAGGTAACACCTTCTTTGTCTCTTAGAGAAACCAGGAGGTCTAGATTGTAGTTAAGCCAACCATGGAACTTTATTACTAATTCCTCCAAAAAACAAGTCTTGCAATCCATATACTTTGAACCAGAACCTCACTAGTTTTGGACATTTTCTCAAAATATGAAGGATATCAACTACAGTACTGAAAGCATGCCACTCCTCCCAACTAGTGTTGGGCGAACACCTGGATGTTCGGGTTCGGGAAAGTTCGCCGAACATGGCCGCAATGTTCGGCATGTTCGGGCCGAACCCCGAACTCCCCGAACATCCCGCTTTTGGGGGCCCTATGGGGTCGCAGGCATAAGGGGGGAGCATGCCCCGATCGCGGGGGGGGGTCGGAAATTCCCGTCACCCCTACCGCTAGCGCTCGCCCCTCTGCCCGCTTCCCCATTCAAAAGTTAGGAAGTGAAACTGTACCTGTGCGGTAGTGGGTGGCTGGCAGTGGGCGGCACTATGGAGTGACTGAGGAGGAGGAGGAGTCCGGAGAGTGACGCGTTGAGGGAGGCCGGGCAGTGGGCGGATCAGCAGTAGTACGGTACTACTGCTGAACCGCCCGCTGCCCGGCCTCCCTCAACGCGTCACTCTCCGGACTCCTCCTCCTCCTCAGTCACTCCATAGTGCCGCCCACTGCCAGCCACCCACTACCGCACAGGTACAGTTTCACTTCCTAACTTTTGAATGGGGAAGCGGGCAGAGGGGGGAGCGCTAGCGGAGGGGGTGGGGGGAATTTCCGACCCCCCCCGCGATCGGGGCATGCTCCCCCCTTATGCCTGCGACCCCATAGGGGGCAGTATTCGGGCGAACAGGGCCCTGTTCGTGCCGAACAGGGGCCCTGTTCGGCCAGGCAATGAGCCGTTCGGGCGAACCCGAACAGTTTGGCCGAACACCACCAGGTGTTCGGCCGAACGCGAACATCACCCGAACAGGGTGATGTTCTGCAGAACCCGAACAGTGGCGAACACTGTTCGCCCAACACTACTCCCAACATGGGACAACCTAGCAGGGCTCCAGTACCAACTATATAAAATGTTATTAGCTGAATCAGAATAGGCTAAATTTACAGAAATCTTAGCTTAAGTATTTGTTGATTCTTCCCAATCTTTCCTTTAAACCTGTCATTTATGCATTATCGTGTAAAAATGTCAAAACTCTTCTAACAGTTTAAAAGGGAACTCTAATTTTTGAGTACAATGCAATGCATTTACTTAAATTCTGTACTATATGTGTGTATAAAACAATTTCACAAAAAAACTTCAACATGTAAACTCCAGGAATCGAAGGTAAAAGGAGACAGAGAAAACCAGGAGCATCAATATAATATAGTATTTAAAACAAAAGGGATATAAAAATGAAGAGTTGCCACTTACAAGCCTGGCTTGCTAAAAGGCAACCAAAGTAATGAGCATGTAGAGAATTCCATCTCTAGGTGAATCTGGGAAGAACTCTTTTTTATAATAGTGTTGGTCAATCTCCAGAGTGAAAAGCAAACAAACAAAAAAAAACTGGATAGAAATCACAGGAGGAACCCCTGACCAGGGGAAGAAAAAGGGTGGGAGGTGGTACCTCAAAAGTATAAAAGCTTTAAAACTATTTAGAATAAACAATCTTACCTCAGATGAGGAATGGGAGTTTCAATTTATATTTTCTGGACACTAAAAAGGCAATGCATTTAACGGATCTTAAGCACATTCTGGGGTAACAATCACAGTGTTGTTAGATACAGAGCTCCAAGAGCTGTAATAGATGCCCGACAACTTCATCTACTACCAGACAGACATGTTAACGTGACCTGAGAAAGCAGCTTATGCCATAAAACGCATTGTCCTAAGTGCTTAATAAAATTCCGAAACTTTTTTTTTATTAAACTCACTGTGAGCCTCCATCTTCAGGTAGGATCAAACTTTTTACTTTGCACTAAGAGCTACTGTTTATTTTTGTCCGCCTCCTGCATTTGTATCTACTGAGTCCATGGTGTTCCACCTAAAAACACTGTGATTTTAAAATAAGGAAGCAGAAAAAAACTGTGAAATGCATCGTGCCTAGGTACAGAGGTGCCTAGTGTAGATCTGGATGGCATTAGCTGTTTTCTCCAGTCTTACTGCCTGATGAAGCTGGATCACGCCTGTGAAACGCGTTGTAAAAACTTGTGGAGTGTATGAATAAAACCTTTTTTGTTATACGGTAACACGTTC